>NW_027258697.1:0-52500 GCF_045791955.1 Oncorhynchus clarkii lewisi | reverse complement strand
AGAGACATGGTGACATGGTGACATGGTGACATGGAGACATGGAGACATGGAGACATGGTGACATGGAGACATGGAGACATGGAGACATGGTGACATGGAGACATAGAGACATGGTGACATGGTGACATGGTGACATGGAGACATGGAGACATGGTGACATGGAGACATGGAGACATAGAGACATGGTGACGTGGTGACGTGGTGACGTGGAGACATGGAGACATGGAGACATGGAGACATGGAGACATGGAGACATGGTGACATGGAGACATAGAGACATAGAGACATGGAGACATGGAGACATGGAGACATGGAGACATTGTGACATGGAGACATGGTGACATGGAGACGTGGAGGCATAGAGACATGGAGACATAGAGACATAGAGACATGGTGACATGGTGACATGGAGACATGGAGACATGGAGACATGGAGACATGGTGACATGGAGACATAGAGACATAGAGACATGGAGACATGGAGACATGATGACATGAAGACATGGAGACATGGAGATATGGAGACATGGTGACATGAAGACATGAAGACATGGAGACATGGAGACATGGAGACATGGTGACATGAAGACATGGAGACATGGAGACATGGTGACATGGAGACTTGGTGACATGGATACATGGAGACATAGAGACATGGTGACATGGAGACATAGAGACATAGACATAGAGACATGGTGACATAGAGACATGGAGACATGGAGACATGGAGACATGGAGACATGGAGACATTGTGACATGGAGACATGGTGACGTGGAGACATAGAGACATGGAGACATAGAGACATAGAGACATGGTGACATGGTGACATGGAGACATGGAGACATGGAGACATGGTGACATGGAGACATAGAGACATAGAGACATGGAGACATGGAGACATGGTGACATGAAGACATGGAGACATGGAGATATGGAGACATGGTGACATGAAGACATGAAGACATGGAGACATGGAGACATGGAGTCATGGTGACATGAAGACATGGAGACATGGAGACATGGTGACATGGAGACATGGTGACATGGAGACATGGAGACATAGAGACATGGAGACATGAAGACATGGAGACATGGAGACATGGAGACATGGTGACATGGAGACATGGAGACATAGAGACATAGAGACATGGTGACATGGTGACATGGAGACAATGTGACATGGAGACATGGTGACATGGAGACATGGAGACATGGTGACATGAAGACATGGAGACATGGAGACATGGTGACATGGAGACATGGTGACATGGAGACATGGAGACATAGAGACATGGTGACATGGAGACATAGAGACATAGACATAGAGACCTGGTGACATGGTGACATGAAGACATAGAGACATGGAGACATGGAGACATGGAGACATGGTGACATGGAGACATGGAGACATAGAGACATAGAGACATGGTGACATGGTGACATGGAGACAATGTGACATGGAGACATGGTGACATGGAGACATGGAGACATGGAGACATGGTGACATGGAGACATGGTGACATGGAGACATGGAGACATAGAGACATGGAGACATGGAGACATGGAGACATGGAGACATGGAGACATAGAGACATGGTGACATGGTGACATGGTGACATGGAGACATGGAGACATGGAGACATAGAGACTTGGTGACATGGTGACATGGTGACATGGAGACATGGAGACATGGTGACATGGAGACATGGAGACATGGAGACATAGAGACATAGAGACATGGTGACATGGTGACATGGAGACATGTAGACATGGAGACATGGAGACAGAGACATAGAGACATGGTGACATGGTGACATGGTGACATGGAGACATGGAGACATAGAGACATGGTGACATGGAGACATAGAGACATAGAGACATGGTGACATGGTGACATGGAGACATGGTGACATAGAGACATAGAGACATGGTGACATGGAGACATGGAGACATAGAGACATGGTGACATGGTGACATGGTGACATGGTGACATGGAGACATGGTGACATGGAGACATGGAGACATGGAGACATGGTGACATGGAGACATGGTGACATGGAGACATAGAGACATGGAGACATGGAGACATGGAGACATGGTGACATGGAGACATGGAGACATAGAGACATGGAGACATAGAGACATAGAGACATGGTGACATGGTGACATGGAGACATGGAGACATAGAGACATGGTGACATGGAGACATAGTGACATAGAGACATGGTGACATGGTGACATGGAGACATGGAGACATGGAGACATGGTGACATGGAGACATAGAGACATAGAGACATGGAGACATGGAGACATGGTGACATGAAGACATGGAGACATGGAGACATGGAGACATGGAGACATGGAGACATGGTGACATGAAGACATGAAGACATGGAGACATGGAGACATGGAGACATGGTGACATGAAGACATGGAGACATGGAGCCATGGTGACATGGTGACATGGAGACATGGAGACATAGAGACATGGTGACATGGAGACATAGAGACATAGACATAGAGACATGGTGACATGGTGACATGGTGACATAGAGACATGGTGACATGGAGACATGGAGACATGGAGACATGGAGACATAGACATGGAGACATGGAGACATGGTGACATGGAGACATGGAGACATAGAGACATAGAGACATGGTGACATGGTGACATGGAGACATGGAGACATGGTGACATGGAGACATGGAGACATGGAGACATGGTGACATGGAGACATGGAGACATGGTGACATGGAGACATGGAGACATGGAGACATGGAGACAGGGAGACACGGAGACACAGAGACATGGAGACATGGAGACATGGAGACATGGAGACAGGGAGACACAGAGACATGGAGACATACATCCTGCAGTGTGTGTGTGTGTGCGTACATGAGTGTGCGTGTACGAGTTTGTGTGTGTCTTAGCAGCTGCCCTTGGGTGTGTTGGAATAGCAGCCAGCGCCTTTCTGAAATCCTACCATGAGGAATCCTATCTGTGTCTTTTTATGGCAGCTGTGGATGGGGTTATGTTTAGGTTGCCTGTCCCTCTCTTTGTTTCACCATATCTCATTCTAGCTCCATCATTTGGTCTCTTTTGTCCTACCCATACCTCCCCTCTCTTTCTCCACCCCCCCTCTACCCATCTCTTTTCACCCTACAGTATCTATTTCAATATCCTGC
This sequence comes from Oncorhynchus clarkii lewisi, assembly GCF_045791955.1. Taxonomy (NCBI): domain Eukaryota; kingdom Metazoa; phylum Chordata; class Actinopteri; order Salmoniformes; family Salmonidae; genus Oncorhynchus; species Oncorhynchus clarkii. Next base: position 49,310 of record NW_027258697.1, on the reverse strand, counting down.
TAAATCTTCCTCTAGATTTCTCATCCTCAATCCCCTCCCCCAATCCCTCTCTCGTTCTTTCTCCATCCCCTATCCAACCGGCTCCCTCCTCTGCCAGACAGGAGATGGTTGCAGTGTGTTGGCTCACTGTGTATCTCATTGGGTTTTCTCTCCCTCTGTGTCAACAGTCAGCTCATACCTCACAGGGGAATTCATGCTATATAGCCTTATTTGGTAAGAGCTATAGGTCTTTGGGGGTGCAGGCAGCCTAGTGGTTAGATAATTGGGCTTTCGGTTGCTGGATTGAATCCCCAAGCTGACATGGTAAAACATAGCCCCTGAACAAGGAAGTTAACCCACTGTTCCCAGGTAGGCCGTCATTGCAAATAAGAATTTGTTCTTAACTGACTTGCCTAGTTAAATAAAACAAATGTACTGTGAGACAGTCTGTCTGTCCTTTGTGTTTTAATTATGTTGAATTGTGTGTGTGTGTGTGTGTGTGTGTGTGTGTGTGTGTGTGTGTGTGTGTGTGTGTGTGTGTGTGTCTCTGTGTGTGTGTGTGTGTGTGTGTGTGTGTGTGTGTGTGTGTGTGTGTGTGTAGACGCTGGGTGTTCCATATGTACATTGTATCTGTACATTTGTAGGGCTCACTGCTATTGGGGTCTTCAGTTAAAGTACTTACAGATAAGCCCATCTAAGACACAGGGGACACTCACTCATAGACAGAGATAGTTACAGCTTGTGGTCTGCCTCTACCTACACTGTGGAATCAGTTAGCCCCACTAACCCCACACCACCCACAGAGCCAGCCCTAAATATAGACCCCCTGGGCTTAGCAAGAGGCCTGGCCACACACACACACACACACACTGACATTCATACACAGCAGGACTGAAGGTCATTTCCCTCTGTGGACTGTGACCTTCTGCTGACGGGGGAGAAAAACCCCAAAGAGGAGGAAACCAACCAGTCATTTCACAAAGAATACGTCAGTAGAAAGACCTGGAGGTTTAGTTCCTCAAACTCTCCCATGCTTTTCTTTCTTCACTGTCCCATGATCCCCATATTGCACCAATGTGGAAAGTGGGTTTATCCTAGGAGTGTGTTGAGTTGAAATGATGCACAGTTAGTACAGCAACTCTATTCAACTTCTCAAGCGTTGTAGAGGTAGATGTTGCTGGTGTTGTTAATACTGAATAAATGGAACTGACAGATTAAGGAAAAATAGGCCTATTTGAACATCTATAAGTCATTCAAGTGTAATATTACATATCCAACTATTAGCCTAGCAACCACGTTAGTGACTGTCATCTCTGAGTTGTGACATGCAGGGTTGAAGGAGTGCAGAGAAGAAAGGCCACCATCTTACATCACGTGTTTAAAGCCCCATCGCTGCTAAACCAATCACACCTGCTTGTGGGACACATGCTTGTTTTCTCTCTGAATATGGGACACATGCTTGTTTTCTCTCTGAATATGGGACACATGCTTGTTTTCTCTCTGAATATGGGACACATGCTTGTTTTCTCTCTGAATATGGGACACATGCTTGTTTTCTCTCTGAATATGGGACACATGCTTGTTTTCTCTCTGAATATGGGACACATGCTTGTTTTCTCTCTGAATATGGGACACATGCTTGTTTTCTCTCTGAATATGGGACACATGCTTGTTTTCTCTCTGAATATGGGACACATGCTTGTTTTCTCTCTGAATATGGGACACATGCTTGTTAGTTATTGTGAGGTATGGGGACGTTTTCAGAGAACTGAGAGGAAACCCACGAACAAGACTCTTCAGCTGTTTCCTGTTGTTGTACCTCAGAAGACACCACACGATAGAGAAAGAGAGAGAGAGAGAGAGAGATAGAGAGAGATAGAGAGAGAGAGAGAGAGAGAGAGAGAGAGAGAGAGAAAGAGAGAGTCAGAGTGAGACACAGAGAGAGAGAGAGAGAGACAGAGAGAGAGACACACACAGAGAAAGAGAGAGACACACAGAGAGAGACACACACACAGATAAAGAGAGAGAGAGAGAGACACAGAGAGACACACAGAGAGAGACACACAGAGAGAGAGAGACACACACACAGAGAGAGAGAGAAAGAGAGAGAGAGAGACATGGAGGGAGAGAGATGGTGAAAAGATTGTAAGAGATGGAGAGATGGATGGTATATTAGATATGGAGATAGAGGCAGAGAGAAATTGATGGTAATTAGACATGGAGATAGAGGCAGAGAGAGATGGATGGTATATTAGACATGGAGATAGAGGCAGAGAGAGATGGATGGTAATTAGACATGGAGATAGAGGCCGAGAGAGATGTATGGTATATTAGACACGGAGATAGAGGCAGAGAGAGATGGATGGTAATTAGACATGGAGATAGAGGCAGAGAGAGATTGATGCTATATTAGACATGGAGATAGAGGCAGAGAGAGATGGATGGTATATTAGATATGGAGATAGAGGCAGAGAGAGATGGATGGTATATTAGACATGGAGATAGAGGCAGAGAGAGATGGATGGTAATTAGACATGGAGATAGAGGCCGAGAGAGATGTATGGTATATTAGACACGGAGATAGAGGCAGAGAGAGATGGATGGTAATTAGACATGGAGATAGAGGCAGAGAGAGATTGATGCTATATTAGACATGGAGATAGAGGCAGAGAGAGATGGATGGTATATTAGATATGGAGATAGAGGCAGAGAGAGATGGATGGTATATTAGACATGGAGATAGAGGCAGAGAGAGATGGATGGTATATTAGGCATGGAGATAGAGGCAGAGCGAGATGGAGGTGGAAACAGAGAGAGAGGTGTGTGTGTGTGTAGGGGGTTACTGATACTGTGCTGAACCCAGCTGACAGAGAGAAAGAGAGAGATGTGATACTGTACTGAACACAGCTGACAGGAAGTGGTCATAGCCACTGACTCGTCTTGCTGTACTGAACATTTGCAGATAAGACAAGATACTACACACACATACACACACACTCTTGTATCACACAAAACACACATATTATACAGCGCATAGAGTACTACACGGTGCATAACAAAGCACACCCAAACCTTACAGAGCTCTCATAACAGAGATATAGTCTAAACAACAGCCTGACCTTACAGAGCTCTCATAACAGAGAGATAGTCTAAACAACAGCCTGACCTTACAGAGCTCTCATAACAGAGATATAGTCTAAACAACAGCCTGACCTTACAGAGCTCTCATAACAGAGAGATAGTCTAAACAACAGCCTGACCTTACAGAGCTCTCATAACAGAGAGATAGTCTAAACAACAGCCTGACCTTACAGAGCTCTCATAACAGAGATATAGACTAAACAACAGCCTGACCTTACAGAGCTCTCATAACAGAGAGATAGACTAAACAACAGCCTGACCTTACAGAGCTCTCATAATAGAGAGATAGACTAAACAACAGCCTGACCTTACAGAGCTCTCATAACAGAGAGATAGTCTAAACAACAGCCTGACCTTACAGAGCTCTCATAACAGAGAGATAGTCTAAACAACAGCCTGACCTTACAGAGCTCCCATAACAGAGAGATAGTCTAAACAACAGCCTGACCTTACAGAGCTCTCATAACAGAGAGATATTCTAAACAACAGCCTGACCTTACAGAGCTCTCATAACAGAGAGATAGTCTAAACAACAGCCAGATCTTACAGAGCTCTCATAACAGAGAGATAGTCTAAACAACAGCCTGACCTTACAGAGCTCTCATAACAGAGAGATAGTCTAAACAACAGCCTGACCTTACAGAGCTCTCATAACAGAGAGATAGTCTAAACAACAGCCTGACCTTACAGAGCTCTCATAACAGAGAGATAGTCTAAACAACAGCCTGACCTTACAGAGCTCTCATAACAGAGAGATAGTCTAAACAACAGCCTGACCTTACAGAGTTCTCATAACAGACATCCTGATGTGATTTCGTACTGAAGGTAGGCAAGGAGTCAAGCTCAGGAGAGCAGAGATGTCAATGGAGTGTTTTTAATAGCAAGTCCAAAAACAGTACAGGTACAAACACCAAAAAACACGTCCTACACCGGACTCTAACTGTAGCTAGCTCAGTCCCCTATGGGAGCTGGTGGTAACTCATTAACTTAGAGACTGTCATACCATGGGAGAAACAGCCCTTTAAAACCTGATACAATTACACAATAGACTTGTTTTGAAGTGTGTGTGTGTGTGTGTGTGTGTGTGTGTGTGTGTGTGTGTGTGTGTGTGTGTGTGTGTGTGTGTGTGTGTGTGTGTGTGTGTGTGTGTGTGTGTGTGTGTGTGTGTGTGTGTGTGGGTGGGTGGGTGGGTGGGTGTGTGTGTGTGTGTGTGGGTGGGGGTGCATGCGTGTGTGTGTGTGTGTGTGTGTGTGTGTGTGCATGTGTGTGTGTGTGTGTGTGTTTGTGCACAGGATTGTGTGTGTCTGTGTGTGTGTTCGTACGCATGCCTAGTGCTTGTGTGTGTGTGTGCTGGTATGTCATTGAAAGATTATGCCAAATATGCAATGGACTGAGTGAACAAATTCAACAACAGTTTTTATTATTAAAATGCTAGATCAATGGATATCAACCTTACAAACTCCAATACGCACAGCATCTGCAAACATTCACATTCACATTTCTACCACTGTAAATCAAGGTGTTCTTAGTTGGGTGTGCCACTGTTTTAATAGTGATATCCAACGATTGAAACATGGCAGATGTGTTAATAAGAGCTTAATCTATGCAGAGAGAGAAAAAGAAGAGGGAGAGAGGAGAGAGGACAGAGAGGAGTGAGAGGAGAGAGAGAGGAGAGAGAGGGAGAGGAGAGAGGACAGAGAGGAGTGAGAGAAGAGAGAGAGGAGAGAGAGAGAGAGGAGAGAGGACAGAGAGGAGTGAGAGAAGAGAGAGAGGAGAGAGAGAGAGGAAAGAGGACAAAGAGGAGTGAGAGAAGAGAGAGAGGAGAGAAGAGAGAGAGGATAGAGAGAGAGAGGAGAGAGAGGAGAGAAGAGAGAGAGGATAGAGAGAGAGAGGACAGAGAGGAGAGAGAGGAGAGAGGAGAGAGAGGAGTGAGAGAGGAGAGAGGACAGAGAGGAGTGAGAGAAGAGAGAGAGGAGAGAGGACAGAGAGGAGTGAGAGAAGAGAGAGAGGAGAGAGAGAGAGAGAGAGGAGAGAGAGAGAGGAGAGAGAGAGAGGAGAGAGGACAGAGAGGAGTGAGAGAAGAGAGAGAGGAGAGAGAGAGAGAGGAGAGAGGACAGAGAGGAGTGAGAGAAGAGAGAGAGGAGAGAGAGAGAGGACAGAGGACAGAGAGGAGTGAGAGAAGAGAGAGAGGAGAGAGAGAGAGGAGAGAGGACAGAGAGGAGTGAGAGAAGAGAGAGGAGAGAGGACAGAGAGGAGTGAGAGAAGAGAGAGAGGAGAGAGAAGGAGAGAGAGAGAGAGAGAGAGAGAGAGGACAGAGAGAGAGGAGAGAGAGAGGAGAGAGGACAGAGAGGAGTGAGAGAAGAGAGAGAGGAGAGAGAGAGGACAGAGAGGAGTGAGAGAAGACAGAGAGAGAGGACAGAGAGGAGTGAGAGAAGAGAGAGAGAGAGGACAGAGAGAGGGGAGAGAGAGGAGAGAGGACAGAGAGGAGTGAGAGCAGAGAGAGAGGAGAGAGAGAGAGGAGTGAGAGGAGAGAGAGAGGAGAGAGGAGAGAGAGGAGTGAGAGAAGAGAGAGAGGAGAAAGGGAGAGGAGTGAGAGAAGAGAGAGAAGAGAGAGAGAGAGGAGAGAGGACAGAGAAGAGAGAGAGGAGAGAGAGAGAAGAGAGAGGACAGAGAGGAGTGAGAGAAGAGAGAGAGGAGAGAGGACAGAGAGGAGTGAGAGAAGAGAGAGAGGAGAGAGAGAGAGAGGAGAGAGGACAGAGAGGAGTGAGAGAAGAGAGAGAGGAGAGAGAGAGAGAGGAGAGAGAGGAGTGAGAGAGAGAGGAGAGAGGACAGAGAGGAGTGAGAGAAGAGAGAGAGGAGAGAAAGAGAGAGGAGAGAGGACAGAGAGGAGTGAGAGAAGAGAGAGAGGAGAGAGAGAGAGGAGAGAGGACAGAGAGGAGTGAGAGAAGAGAGAGAGGAGAGAAGAGAGGAGTGAGAGAAGAGAGAGAAGAGAGAGGAGAGAGAGGAGTGAGAGAAGAGAGAGAGGAGAGAGAGAGAGGAGAGGACAGAGAGGAGTGAGAGAAGAGAGAGAGGAGAGAGGACAGAGAGGAGAGAGAGGAGTGAGAGAGGAGAGAGGACAGAGAGGAGTGAGAGAAGAGAGAGAGGAGAGAGGACAGAGAGGAGTGAGAGAAGAGAGAGAGGAGAGAGAGAGAGGAGAGAGGACAGAGAGGAGTGAGAGAAGAGAGAGAGAGAGGACAGAGAGGAGTGAGAGAAGAGAGAGAGGAGAGAGAGACAGAGGAGAGAGGACAGAGAGGAGTGAGAGAAGAGAGAGAGGAGAGAGAGAGAGGAGAGAGGACAGAGAGGAGTGAGAGAAGAGAGAGAGGAGAGAGAGAGAGGAGAGAGGACAGAGAGGAGTGAGAGAAGAGAGAGGAGAGAGGACAGAGAGGAGTTAGAGAAGAGAGAGAGGAGAGAGAGAGAGAGAGAGGAGAGAGAGAGAGAGAGGACAGAGAGAGAGGAGAGAGGACAGAGAGGAGTGAGAGAAGAGAGAGAGAGAGGACAGAGAGGAGTGAGAGAAGAGAGAGAGGAGAGAGGACAGAGAGGAGTGAGTGAAGAGAGAGAGAGAGGACAGAGAGTGGGGAGAGAGAGAGAGGAGTGAGGACAGAGAGGAGTGAGAGAAGAGAGAGAGGAGAGAGAGAGGAGTGAGAGAAGAGAGAGAGGAGAGAGGAGAGAGAGGAGAGGACAGAGAGGAGTGAGAGAAGAGAGAGAGGAGAGAGGACAGAGAGGAGAGAGAGGAGTGAGAGAGGAGAGAGGACAGAGAGGAGTGAGAGAAGAGAGAGAGGAGAGAGGACAGAGAGGAGTGAGAGAAGAGAGAGAGGAGCGAGAGAGGAGAGAGGACAGAGAGGAGTGAGAGAAGAGAGAGAGAGAGGACAGAGAGGAGTGAGAGAAGAGAGAGAGAGAGGACAGAGAGAGGGGAGAGAGAGAGGAGAGAGGACAGAGAGGAGTGAGAGCAGAGAGAGAGGAGAGAGAGAGAGGAGTGAGAGGAGAGAGAGAGGAGAGAGGAGAGAGAGGAGTGAGAGAAGAGAGAGAGGAGAAAGGGAGAGGAGTGAGAGAAGAGAGAGGAGAGAGGACAGAGAGGAGTGAGAGAAGAGAGAGAGGAGAGAGAGAGAGAGAGAGAGAGAGAGAGAGAGAGAGGACAGAGAGAGAGGAGAGAGAGAGAGGAGAGAGGACACAGAGGAATGAGAGAAGAGAGAGAGAGAGGACAGAGAGGAGTGAGAGAAGAGAGAGAGGAGAGAGGACAGAGAGGAGTGAGTGAAGAGAGAGAGAGAGGACAGAGAGAGGGAGAGAGAGAGAGGAGAGAGGACAGAGAGGAGTGAGAGAAGAGAGAGAGGAGAGAGAGAGGAGTGAGAGAAGAGAGAGAGGAGAGAGGAGAGAGAGGAGTGAGAGAAGAGAGAGAGGAGAGAGAGAGAGAGGAGAGGACAGAGAGGAGTGAGAGAAGAGAGAGAGGAGAGAGGACAGAGAGGAGAGAGAGGAGTGAGAGAGGAGAGAGGACAGAGAGGAGAGAGAGAAGAGAGAGAGGAGAGAGAGAGGAGTGAGAGAAGAGAGAGAGGAGAGAGAGAGGAGAGAGGACAGAGAGGAGTGAGAGAAGAGAGAGAGAGAGGACAGAGAGGAGTGAGAGAAGAGAGAGAGAGAGGACAGAGAGAGGGGAGAGAGAGAGGAGAGAGGACAGAGAGGAGTGAGAGCAGAGAGAGAGGAGAGAGAGAGGAGTGAGAGGAGAGAGAGAGGAGAGAGGACAGAGAGGAGTGAGAGAAGAGAGAGAGGAGAGAGAGAGGAGAGAGGACAGAGAGGAGTGAGAGAAGAGAGAGAGAGAGGACAGAGAGGAGTGAGAGAAGAGAGAGAGAGAGGACAGAGAGAGGGGAGAGAGAGGAGAGAGGACAGAGAGGAGTGAGAGCAGAGAGAGAGGAGAGAGAGAGAGGAGTGAGAGGAGAGAGAGAGGAGAGAGGAGAGAGAGGAGTGAGAGAAGAGAGAGAGGAGAAAGGGAGAGGAGTGAGAGAAGAGAGAGGAGAGAGGACAGAGAGGAGTGAGAGAAGAGAGAGAGGAGTGAGAGAGAGAGAGAGAGAGGAGAGAGAGAGAGAGGACAGAGAGAGAGGAGAGAGAGAGAGGAGAGAGGACAGAGAATAGTGAGAGAAGAGAGAGAGAGAGGACAGAGAGGAGTGAGAGAAGAGATAGAGGAGAGAGGACAGAGAGGAGTGAGTGAAGAGAGAGAGAGAGGACAGAGAGAGGGGAGAGAGAGAGAGGAGAGAGGACAGAGAGGAGTGAGAGAAGAGAGAGAGGAGAGAGAGAGAGGAGAGAGGACAGAGAGGAGTGAGAGAAGAGAGAGAGAGAGGACAGAGAGGAGTGAGAGAAGAGAGAGAGGAGAGAGAGACAGAGGAGAGAGGACAGAGAGGAGTGAGAGAAGAGAGAGAGGAGAGAGAGAGGGGAGAGAGGACAGAGAGGAGTGAGAGAAGAGAGAGAGGAGAGAGAGAGTGGAGAGAGGACAGAGAGGAGTGAGAGTAGAGAGAGGAGAGAGGACAGAGAGGAGTTAGAGAAGAGAGAGAGGAGAGAGAGAGAGAGAGAGAGGAGAGAGAGAGAGAGGACAGAGAGAGAGGAGAGAGAGAGGAGAGAGGACAGAGAGGAGTGAGAGAAGAGAGAGAGAGAGGACAGAGAGGAGTGAGAGAAGAGAGAGAGGAGAGAGGACAGAGAGGAGTGAGTGAAGAGAGAGAGAGAGGACAGAGAGAGGGGAGAGAGAGAGAGGAGAGAGGACAGAGAGGAGTGAGAGAAGAGAGAGAGGAGAGAGAGAGGAGTGAGAGAAGAGAGAGAGGAGAGAGGAGAGAGAGGAGTGAGAGAAGAGAGAGAGGAGAGAGAGAGAGTGGAGAGGACAGAGAGGAGTGAGAGAAGAGAGAGAGGAGAGAGGACAGAGAGGAGAGAGAGGAGTGAGAGAGGAGAGAGGACAGAGAGGAGTGAGAGAAGAGAGAGAGGAGAGAGGACAGAGAGGAGTGAGAGAAGAGAGAGAGGAGCGAGAGAGGAGAGAGGACAGAGAGGAGTGAGAGAAGAGAGAGAGAGAGGACAGAGAGGAGTGAGAGAAGAGAGAGAGAGAGGACAGAGAGAGGGGAGAGAGAGAGGAGAGAGGACAGAGAGGAGTGAGAGCAGAGAGAGAGGAGAGAGAGAGAGGAGTGAGAGGAGAGAGAGAGGAGAGAGGAGAGAGAGGAGTGAGAGAAGAGAGAGAGGAGAAAGGGAGAGGAGTGAGAGAAGAGAGAGGAGAGAGGACAGAGAGGAGTGAGAGAAGAGAGAGAGGAGAGAGAGAGAGAGAGAGAGAGGAGAGAGAGAGAGAGGACAGAGAGAGAGGAGAGAGAGAGAGGAGAGAGGACACAGAGGAATGAGAGAAGAGAGAGAGAGAGGACAGAGAGGAGTGAGAGAAGAGAGAGAGGAGAGAGGACAGAGAGGAGTGAGTGAAGAGAGAGAGAGAGGACAGAGAGAGGGGAGAGAGAGAGAGGAGAGAGGACAGAGAGGAGTGAGAGAAGAGAGAGAGGAGAGAGAGAGGAGTGAGAGAAGAGAGAGAGGAGAGAGGAGAGAGAGGAGTGAGAGAAGAGAGAGAGGAGAGAGAGAGAGAGGAGAGGACAGAGAGGAGTGAGAGAAGAGAGAGAGGAGAGAGGACAGAGAGGAGAGAGAGGAGTGAGAGAGGAGAGAGGACAGAGAGGAGTGAGAGAAGAGAGAGAGGAGAGAGAGAGGAGTGAGAGAAGAGAGAGAGGAGAGAGAGAGGAGAGAGGACAGAGAGGAGTGAGAGAAGAGAGAGAGAGAGGACAGAGAGGAGTGAGAGAAGAGAGAGAGAGAGGACAGAGAGAGGGGAGAGAGAGAGGAGAGAGGACAGAGAGGAGTGAGAGCAGAGAGAGAGGAGAGAGAGAGGAGTGAGAGGAGAGAGAGAGGAGAGAGGACAGAGAGGAGTGAGAGAAGAGAGAGAGGAGAGAGAGAGGAGAGAGGACAGAGAGGAGTGAGAGAAGAGAGAGAGAGAGGACAGAGAGGAGTGAGAGAAGAGAGAGAGAGAGGACAGAGAGAGGGGAGAGAGAGGAGAGAGGACAGAGAGGAGTGAGAGCAGAGAGAGAGGAGAGAGAGAGAGGAGTGAGAGGAGAGAGAGAGGAGAGAGGAGAGAGAGGAGTGAGAGAAGAGAGAGAGGAGAAAGGGAGAGGAGTGAGAGAAGAGAGAGGAGAGAGGACAGAGAGGAGTGAGAGAAGAGAGAGAGGAGTGAGAGAGAGAGAGAGAGGAGAGATAGAGAGAGGACAGAGAGAGAGGAGAGAGAGAGAGGAGAGAGGACAGAGAATAGTGAGAGAAGAGAGAGAGAGAGGACAGAGAGGAGTGAGAGAAGAGATAGAGGAGAGAGGACAGAGAGGAGTGAGTGAAGAGAGAGAGAGAGGACAGAGAGAGGGGAGAGAGAGAGAGAGGAGAGAGGACAGAGAGGAGTGAGAGAAGAGAGAGAGGAGAGAGAGAGGAGTGAGAGAAGAGAGAGAGGAGAGAGGAGAGAGCGGAGTGAGAGAAGAGAGAGAGGAGAGAGAGAGAGAGGAGAGGACAGAGAGGAGTGAGAGAAGAGAGAGAGGAGAGAGGACAGAGAGGAGAGAGAGGAGTGAGAGAGGAGAGAGGACAGAGAGGAGTGAGAGAAGAGAGAGAGGAGAGAGGACAGAGAGGAGTGAGAGAAGAGAGAGAGGAGAGAGAGAGGAGAGAGGACAGAGAGGAGTGAGAGAAGAGAGAGAGAGAGGACAGAGAGGAGTGAGAGAAGAGAGAGAGAGAGGACAGAGAGAGGGGAGAGAGAGAGGAGAGAGGACAGAGAGGAGTGAGAGCAGAGAGAGAGGAGAGAGAGAGAGGAGTGAGAGGAGAGAGAGAGGAGAGAGGAGAGAGAGGAGTGAGAGAAGAGAGAGAGGAGAAAGGGAGAGGAGTGAGAGAAGAGAGAGAGGAGAGAGAGAGAGAGGAGAGAGGACAGAGAAGAGAGAGAGGAGAGAGAGAGAGGAGAGAGGACAGAGAGGAGTGAGAGAAGAGAGAGAGCATAGAGGACAGAGTGGAGTGAGAGAAGAGAGAGAGGAGAGAGAGAGAGGAGAGAGGACAGAGAGGAGTGAGAGAAGAGAGAGAGGAGAGAGAGAGAGAGGAGAGAGAGGAGTGAGAGAGAGAGGAGAGAGGACAGAGAGGAGTGAGAGAAGAGAGAGAGGAGAGAAAGAGAGAGGAGAGAGGACAGAGAGGAGTGAGAGAAGAGAGAGAGGAGAGAGGACAGAGAGGAGTGAGTGAAGAGAGAGAGAGAGGACAGAGAGAGGGGAGAGAGAGAGAGGAGAGAGGACAGAGAGGAGTGAGAGAAGAGAGAGAGGAGAGAGAGAGGAGTGAGAGAAGAGAGAGAGGAGAGAGGAGAGAGAGGAGTGAGAGAAGAGAGAGAGGAGAGAGAGAGGAGGAGAGGACAGAGAGGAGTGAGAGAAGAGAGAGAGGAGAGAGGACAGAGAGGAGAGAGAGGAGTGAGAGAGGAGAGAGGACAGAGAGGAGTGAGAGAAGAGAGAGAGGAGAGAGAGAGGAGTGAGAGAAGAGAGAGAGGAGAGAGAGAGGAGAGAGGACAGAGAGGAGTGAGAGAAGAGAGAGAGAGAGGACAGAGAGGAGTGAGAGAAGAGAGAGAGAGAGGACAGAGAGAGGGGAGAGAGAGAGGAGAGAGGACAGAGAGGAGTGAGAGCAGAGAGAGAGGAGAGAGAGAGGAGTGAGAGGAGAGAGAGAGGAGAGAGGACAGAGAGGAGTGAGAGAAGAGAGAGAGGAGAGAGAGAGGAGAGAGGACAGAGAGGAGTGAGAGAAGAGAGAGAGAGAGGACAGAGAGGAGTGAGAGAAGAGAGAGAGAGAGGACAGAGAGAGGGGAGAGAGAGGAGAGAGGACAGAGAGGAGTGAGAGCAGAGAGAGAGGAGAGAGAGAGAGGAGTGAGAGGAGAGAGAGAGGAGAGAGGAGAGAGAGGAGTGAGAGAAGAGAGAGAGGAGAAAGGGAGAGGAGTGAGAGAAGAGAGAGGAGAGAGGACAGAGAGGAGTGAGAGAAGAGAGAGAGGAGTGAGAGAGAGAGAGAGAGAGGAGAGATAGAGAGAGGACAGAGAGAGAGGAGAGAGAGAGAGGAGAGAGGACAGAGAATAGTGAGAGAAGAGAGAGAGAGAGGACAGAGAGGAGTGAGAGAAGAGATAGAGGAGAGAGGACAGAGAGGAGTGAGTGAAGAGAGAGAGAGAGGACAGAGAGAGGGGAGAGAGAGAGAGGAGAGAGGACAGAGAGGAGTGAGAGAAGAGAGAGAGGAGAGAGAGAGGAGTGAGAGAAGAGAGAGAGGAGAGAGGAGAGAGCGGAGTGAGAGAAGAGAGAGAGGAGAGAGAGAGAGGAGAGGACAGAGAGGAGTGAGAGAAGAGAGAGAGGAGAGAGGACAGAGAGGAGAGAGAGGAGTGAGAGAGGAGAGAGGACAGAGAGGAGTGAGAGAAGAGAGAGAGGAGAGAGGACAGAGAGGAGTGAGAGAAGAGAGAGAGGAGAGAGAGAGGAGAGAGGACAGAGAGGAGTGAGAGAAGAGAGAGAGAGAGGACAGAGAGGAGTGAGAGAAGAGAGAGAGAGAGGACAGAGAGAGGGGAGAGAGAGAGGAGAGAGGACAGAGAGGAGTGAGAGCAGAGAGAGAGGAGAGAGAGAGAGGAGTGAGAGGAGAGAGAGAGGAGAGAGGAGAGAGAGGAGTGAGAGAAGAGAGAGAGGAGAAAGGGAGAGGAGTGAGAGAAGAGAGAGAGGAGAGAGAGAGAGAGGAGAGAGGACAGAGAAGAGAGAGAGGAGAGAGAGAGAGGAGAGAGGACAGAGAGGAGTGAGAGAAGAGAGAGAGCATAGAGGACAGAGTGGAGTGAGAGAAGAGAGAGAGGAGAGAGAGAGAGGAGAGAGGACAGAGAGGAGTGAGAGAAGAGAGAGAGGAGAGAGAGAGAGAGGAGAGAGAGGAGTGAGAGAGAGAGGAGAGAGGACAGAGAGGAGTGAGAGAAGAGAGAGAGGAGAGAAAGAGAGAGGAGAGAGGACAGAGAGGAGTGAGAGAAGAGAGAGAGGAGAGAGAGAGAGGAGAGAGGACAGAGAGGAGTGAGAGAAGAGAGAGAGGAGAGAAGAGAGAGAGGATAGAGAGAGAGAGGACAGAGAGGAGAGAGAGGAGTGAGAGAGGAGAGAGGACAGAGATGAGTGAGAGAAGAGAGAGGAGAGAGGACAGAGAGGAGTGAGAGAAGAGAGAGGAGAGAGGACAGAGAGGAGTGAGAGAAGAGAGAGAGGAGAGAGAGAGAGAGGAGAGAGAGAGAGAGGAGAGAGAGAGAGAGGAGAGAGGACAGAGAGGAGTGAGAGAAGAGAGAGAGGAGAGAGAGAGAGAGGAGAGAGGACAGAGAGAGTGAGAGAAGAGAGAGAGGAGAGAAAGAGAGGAGAGAGGACAGAGAGGAGAGAGAGAGGAGAGAGAGGAGTGAGAGAGGAGAGAGGACAGAGAGGAGTGAGAGAAGAGAGAGAGGAGAGAGGACAGAGATGAGTGAGAGAAGAGAGAGGAGAGAGGACAGAGAGGAGTGAGAGAAGAGAGAGGAGAGAGGACAGAGAGGAGGGAGAGAAGAGAGAGAGGAGAGAGAGAGAGAGAGAGAGAGAGAGAGAGAGAGAGGACAGAGAGGAGTGAGAGAAGAGAGAGAGGAGAGAGAGAGAGGAGAGAGGACAGAGAGGAGTGAGAGAAGAGAGAGAGAGAGGACAGAGAGGAGTGAGTGAAGAGAGAGAGAGAGGACAGAGAGAGGGGAGAGAGAGAGAGGAGAGAGGACAGAGAGGAGTGAGAGAAGAGAGAGCGGAGAGAGAGAGGAGTGAGAGAAGAGAGAGAGGAGAGAGGAGAGAGAGGAGTGAGAGAAGAGAGAGAGGAGAGAGAGAGAGAGTAGAGGACAGAGAGGAGTGAGAGAAGAGAGAGATGAGAGAGGACAGAGAGGAGAGAGAGGAGTGAGAGAGGAGAGAGGACAGAGAGGAGTGAGAGAAGAGAGAGAGGAGAGAGGACAGAGAGGAGTGAGAGAAGAGAGAGAGGAGAGAGAGAGAGGAGTGAGAGGAGAGAGAGAGGAGAGAGGAGAGAGAGGAGTGAGAGAAGAGAGAGAGGAGAAAGGGAGAGGAGTTAGAGAAGAGAGAGGAGAGAGGACAGAGAGGAGTGAGAGAAGAGAGAGAGGAGAGAGAGAGAGAGAGGAGAGAGAGAGAGAGGACAGAGAGAGAGGAGAGAGAGAGAGGAGAGAGGACACAGAGGAATGAGAGAAGAGAGAGAGAGAGGACAGAGAGGAGTGAGAGAAGAGAGAGAGGAGAGAGGACAGAGAGGAGTGAGTGAAGAGAGAGAGAGAGGACAGAGAGAGGGGAGAGAGAGAGAGGAGAGAGGACAGAGAGGAGTGAGAGAAGAGAGAGAGGAGAGAGAGAGGAGAGAGGAGAGAGAGGAGTGAGAGAAGAGAGAGAGGAGAGAGAGAGAGAGGAGAGGACAGAGAGGAGTGAGAGAAGAGAGAGAGGAGAGAGGACAGAGAGGAGAGAGAGGAGTGAGAGAGGAGAGAGGACAGAGAGGAGTGAGAGAGAGGAGAGAGAGAGGAGTGAGAGAAGAGAGAGAGGAGAGAGAGAGGAGAGAGGACAGAGAGGAGTGAGAGAAGAGAGAGAGAGAGGACAGAGAGGAGTGAGAGAAGAGAGAGAGAGAGGACAGAGAGAGGGGAGAGAGAGAGGAGAGAGGACAGAGAGGAGTGAGAGCAGAGAGAGAGGAGAGAGAGAGGAGTGAGAGGAGAGAGAGAGGAGAGAGGACAGAGAGGAGTGAGAGAAGAGAGAGAGGAGAGAGAGAGGAGAGAGGACAGAGAGGAGTGAGAGAAGAGAGAGAGAGAGGACAGAGAGGAGTGAGAGAAGAGAGAGAGAGAGGACAGAGAGAGGGGAGAGAGAGGAGAGAGGACAGAGAGGAGTGAGAGCAGAGAGAGAGGAGAGAGAGAGAGGAGTGAGAGGAGAGAGAGAGGAGAGAGGAGAGAGAGGAGTGAGAGAAGAGAGAGAGGAGAAAGGGAGAGGAGTGAGAGAAGAGAGAGGAGAGAGGACAGAGAGGAGTGAGAGAAGAGAGAGAGGAGAGAGAGAGAGAGAGAGAGAGAGAGGAGAGAGAGAGAGAGGACAGAGAGAGAGGAGAGAGAGAGAGGAGAGAGGACAGAGAAGAGTGAGAGAAGAGAGAGAGAGAGGACAGAGAGGAGTGAGAGAAGAGAGAGAGGAGAGAGGACAGAGAGGAGTGAGTGAAGAGAGAGAGAGAGGACAGAGAGAGGGGAGAGAGAGAGAGAGGAGAGAGGACAGAGAGGAGTGAGAGAAGAGAGAGAGGAGAGAGAGAGGAGTGAGAGAAGAGAGAGAGGAGAGAGGAGAGAGCGGAGTGAGAGAAGAGAGAGAGGAGAGAGAGAGAGGGAGAGGACAGAGAGGAGTGAGAGAAGAGAGAGAGGAGAGAGGACAGAGAGGAGAGAGAGGAGTGAGAGAGGAGAGAGGACAGAGAGGAGTGAGAGAAGAGAGAGAGGAGAGAGGACAGAGAGGAGTGAGAGAAGAGAGAGAGGAGTGAGAGCAGAGAGAGAGGAGAGAGAGAGAGGAGTGAGAGGAGAGAGAGAGGAGAGAGGAGAGAGAGGAGTGAGAGAAGAGAGAGAGGAGAAAGGGAGAGGAGTGAGAGAAGAGAGAGAGGAGAGAGAGAGAGAGGAGAGAGGACAGAGAAGAGAGAGAGGAGAGAGAGAGAGGAGAGAGGACAGAGAGGAGTGAGAGAAGAGAGAGAGCATAGAGGACAGAGAGGAGTGAGAGAAGAGAGAGAGGAGAGAGAGAGAGGAGAGAGGACAGAGAGGAGTGAGAGAAGAGAGAGAGGAGAGAGAGAGGGAGGAGAGAGAGGAGTGAGAGAGAGAGGAGAGAGGACAGAGAGGAGTGAGAGAAGAGAGAGAGGAGAGAAAGAGAGAGGAGAGAGGACAGAGAGGAGTGAGAGAAGAGAGAGAGGAGAGAGAGAGAGGAGAGAGGACAGAGAGGAGTGAGAGAAGAGAGAGAGGAGAGAAGAGAGAGAGGATAGAGAGAGAGAGGACAGAGAGGAGAGAGAGGAGTGAGAGAGGAGAGAGGACAGAGAGGAGTGAGAGAAGAGAGAGGAGAGAGGACAGAGAGGAGTGAGAGAAGAGAGAGGAGAGAGGACAGAGAGGAGTGAGAGAAGAGAGAGAGGAGAGAGAGAGAGAGGAGAGAGAGAGAGAGGCGAGAGAGAGAGAGGAGAGAGGACAGAGAGGAGTGAGAGAAGAGAGAGAGGAGAGAGAGAGAGAGGAGAGAGGACAGAGAGAGTGAGAGAAGAGAGAGAGGAGAGAAAGAGAGGAGAGAGGACAGAGAGGAGAGAGAGAGGAGAGAGAGGAGTGAGAGAGGAGAGAGGACAGAGAGGAGTGAGAGAAGAGAGAGAGGAGAGAGGACAGAGATGAGTGAGAGAAGAGAGAGGAGAGAGGACAGAGAGGAGTGAGAGAAGAGAGAGGAGAGAGGACAGAGAGGAGTGAGAGAAGAGAGAGAGGAGAGAGAGAGAGAGAGAGAGAGAGAGGAGAGAGAGAGAGGACAGAGAGGAGTGAGAGAAGAGAGAGAGGAGAGAGAGAGAGGAGAGAGGACAGAGAGGAGTGAGAGAAGAGAGAGCGGAGAGAGAGAGGAGTGAGAGAAGAGAGAGAGGAGAGAGGAGAGAGAGGAGTGAGAGAAGAGAGAGAGGAGAGAGAGAGAGAGTAGAGGACAGAGAGGAGTGAGAGAAGAGAGAGAGGAGAGAGGACAGAGAGGAGAGAGAGGAGTGAGAGAGGAGAGAGGACAGAGAGGAGTGAGAGAAGAGAGAGAGGAGAGAGGACAGAGAGGAGTGAGAGAAGAGAGAGAGGAGAGAGAGAGAGGAGAGAGGACAGAGAGGAGTGAGAGAAGAGAGAGAGAGAGGACAGAGAGGAGTGAGAGAAGAGAGAGAGAGAGGACAGAGAGAGGGGAGAGAGAGAGGAGAGAGGACAGAGAGGAGTGAGAGCAGAGAGAGAGGCGAGAGAGAGAGGAGTGAGAGGAGAGAGAGAGGAGAGAGGAGAGAGAGGAGTGAGAGAAGAGAGAGAGGAGAAATGGAGAGGAGTGAGAGAAGAGAGAGAGGAGAGAGAGAGAGAGGAGAGAGGACAGAGAAGAGAGAGAGGAGAGAGAGAGAGAGGAGAGAGGACAGAGAGGAGTGAGAGAAGAGAGAGAGGAGAGAGGACAGAGAGGAGTGAGAGAAGAGAGAGGAGAGAGAGAGAGGAGAGAGAGAGAGAGGAGAGAGGACAGAGAGGAGAGAGAGAGCAGGACAGGTACTGGAAGGATAAGGGGGCTGAGCCCTGATGATATTGGTGTCCTCCCCTCTAGCAGCTGTTCTTGGGCCTGCGCTTATCAGACATTTCCCGAGGACGTCGGGAAATGCCTTTGAAACCCACCACTAGGGCCAATGGTGAGCCTTATTACCATCTAGTAGGCTTGGGTACGCTGCGTGCTCTGGCTCCGAGCGTCACGTGTTCAATCCCTGTTTCTTCTTCTTCTTCTTTTTCTATCCCGACTTGAGGAGAAGGAGCAACCCAGGATGTCCAAAACACCTCTAAATGTGACGTTTGGAGTAACGTGGATAAACGTCAGAATCTGAAGTCAAATTGGTCAAACCGTGAAATCTTGTTGGTGCTTACAGAGCTGCACCACTGCATTCCCCAGTCAGGCCCAGGCAGCGTCTTCTTCCCATTGACCTAGTTCCGACTGCCAGAGAGGAGGAGGACAGGAGCAGAGCGCTGGTCTGTCACCAACACTGGAAATAAGCACTCTTCACACACACACACACACAAACACACACCATCCCACTCTTTACATACCGCTGTACCTCATCCTACCCAAATCCAGCCACCCCTGCTTTGGAACCTCCCTCCTGTTCAAGTGTTCCATTCCTACCCCAAACCTCTTCCACTTCATTTTCTTCCCTTTCCTAAAGCATGGATCTACATTCAAATATCTATCCCACCTCACTGCTCACACCCACATCTATGTAGACCACCTCTGGAGTTCTGCCCCCACCTCTCAATGCTTACACACACACACACACACACGCACGCACACACACACACACACACACACGCACGCACGCACGCACGCACGCACGCACACACACGCACGCACTCACACACACACACGCACGCACGCACGCACGCACGCACGCACACAGGAACACAAAGCTGAAAGAGGAGGGTGAGAAAGAGAGAAAAACTTGTGAAGACATCTGCTTCACTTCTCTTCTCCTTCCCTCCCACCCTCCATTGTGTTGTTACTGAGTCTCTCTCTTTTGGCTCCTGACTACTCTGCCACCACGGTTGGGGTTGTTTCTGCAGCTCTGAGTGCAGTGAGTTGGAGAACAACTGGGCCACATTACTTTACAAAGCAGCCGTCACTCCATTAAAATGACTGTAGGCTTAGACTGTGTTCCAGTCATTAACAGCTCTCTTTCCACTCTTCACTTATTTCAGTTTGTGGCCACTGTCGGGAAATACTCAGTAGGTCAAGAATGAAGTGTCATTGCATTACAAGTACATCCTTTTATAGCAGGTAAGTACACTCCACAGCTACATTGACTGGCTTCCATCTTGTTTTGGTCTATAGTATCAAGTCCCATTCAGTTTGAGTGGTAACAAGGAAAGGATGTGATTTTGAGTATTGGAACGCAGCCGTGTCTGTTACCCTCTGCCCATGTTATTAGTCACAAAATGAATCCTTCAGACAAATAGGTATGGATGTATCTCAATAGTCAAGTAGCGTCACCCTTCAAACACAGTGGGTGAAAAGCAATATGGCTGTTGCTTAATTTAAATATTTTCTTGCACTAGTCCAGTAGTTCACATGAGTACTGGATGGAAAAGAGGCAAGGAGAGGAATCCACTCCAGACTATTGAGATACAGCCCTGCTCTCTCTGTCTTGTCATGACTATTGAGATACAGCCCTGCTCTCTCTGTCTTGTCATGACTATTGAGATACAGCCCTGCTCTCTCTGTCTTGTCATGACTATTGAGATACAGCCCTGCTCTCTCTGTCTTGTCATGACTATTGAGATACAACCATGCTCTCTCTGTCTTGTCATGACTATTGAGATACAGCCCTGCTCTCTCTGTCTTGTCATGTCTTTTGAGATACAGCCCTGCTCTCTGTCTTGTCATGACTATTGAGATACAGCCCTGCTCTCTCTGTCTTGTAATAATTATTGAGATACAGCCCTGCTCTCTCTGCCTTGTAATAATTATTGAAATACAGCCCTGCTCTCTCTGTCTTGTAATAATTATTGAAATACAACCCTGCTCTCTCTGTCTTGTCATGACTATTTGGCCAGTGCTTCTGATTCCATCTGAAGGGAGAGAGAGATTTACCACCATGTAGATTCACCATGAAATCGGTGGCAGCATCAAGCTGTGACATGAAAGACGCCTTTGAATGTGGGGCTGCACATGCTTGGCCTACTTTTGATGCCATGGAATATGGGGGGAGCTGCTATATTTTCAGGGCTTACCAACTGGCTGCAGCATGGTGAATGTGCATACGATCAACACACACTTGCACCAACACAGAACACACACATAGCTAGTTGTGTATATTATACAGCTGAAGTCGGAAGTTTACATACACCTTAGCCAAATACATTTAAACTCAGTTTTTCACAATTCCTGACATTTAATCTGAAAAATTCCCTGTCTCACACACACACACACACACACACACACACACACACGCACGCACGCACGCACGCACGCACGCACACACACACACACACACACACACTGGCTCACACTCTCTACCACCAGAGAGCTTTGTGTGTGTGACTCTCCCAACACTATTGCTTCACATTTGAGTGACAATCTCATTCAGTGAGTCAGTCCATGTGTCAGTCAGTCAGTCTCATGGCCACTGTGCCCTATGGGTGTAAATAGCTGTGGGGGAAGGGTTGAGAAAGGCAGCCTAGTGAATTAATGACAGGGGGGCTTATTGGTCCGTGCAGACAGGACCGGCTTGAGTCACTAGGTGGACATCAGTACACGCACGAATGCAGACACACACACACACACACACACACACACACACACACACACACACACACACACACACACACACACACACACACACAGTCACCATACCAGAGAGGGAGAGAGAAGCAGTGAGACAGAGACGAGACATATTGAATGAGTGGGAGTGAGGAAGAGACAGGGGTGAGGAGGAGAGACAGGCAACACTTATTGACAGACGGGTAAGAATGAAGGAGGGATGGGGAGAGATGGGGAGAGAGGGGGAGATATGGGGAGCAGACAGAGATGGGGTTAGAGATAGTGAGGGATGGGGAGAGATGGGGAGAGAGGGGGAGCAGACAGAGATGGGGTTAGAGATAGTGAGGGATGGGGAGAGATGGGGAGAGAGGGGGAGCAGACAGAGATGGGGTTAGAGATAGTGAGGGATGGGGAGAGATGGGGAGAGAGGGGGAGCAGACAGAGATGGGGTTAGAGATAGTGAGGGATGGGGAGAGGGAGGAAGGTGTTGGACTCGGGAGAGGGGGAGCAGACAGAGATGGGGTTAGAGATAGTGAGAGAGGGGGAGAGGGAGGAAGGTGTTGGACTCGGGAGAGGGGGAGCAGACAGAGATGGGGTTAGAGATAGTGAGAGAGGGGGAGAGGGAGGAAGGTGTTGGACTCGGGAGAGGGGGAGCAGACAGAGATGGGGTTAGAGATAGTGAGGGATGGGGAGAGGGAGGAAGGTGTTGGACTCAGGAGAGGGGGAGCAGACAGAGATGGGGTTAGAGATAGTGAGAGAGGGGGAGAGGGAGGAAGGTGTTGGACTCGGGAGAGGGGGAGCAGACAGAGATGGGGTTAGAGATAGTGAGAGAGGGGGAGAGGGAGGAAGGTGTTGGACTCGGGAGAGGGGGAGCAGAAAGAGATGGGGTTAGAGATAGTGAGAGAGGGGGAGAGGGAGGAAGGTGTTGGACTCGGGAGAGGGGGAGCAGACAGAGATGGGGTTAGAGATAGTGAGAGAGGGGGAGAGGGAGGAAGGTGTTGGACTCGGGAGAGGGGGAGCAGAAAGAGATGGGGTTAGAGATAGTGAGAGAGGGGGAGAGGAGGAAGGTGTTGGACTCGGGAGAGGGGGAGCAGACAGAGATGGGGTTAGAGATAGTGAGGGATGGGGAGAGGGAGGAAGCTGTTGGACTAGGGAGAGGGGGAGCAGACAGAGATGGGGTTAGAGATAGTGAGAGAGGGGGAGAGGGAGGAAGGTGTTGGACTCGGGAGAGGGGGAGCAGACAGAGATGGGGTTAGAGATAGTGAGAGAGGGGGAGAGGAGGAAGGTGTTGGACTCGGGAGAGGGGGAGCAGACAGAGATGGGGTTAGAGATAGTGAGAGAGGGGGAGAGGGAGGAAGGTGTTGGACTCGGGAGAGGGGGAGCAGACAGAGATGGGGTTAGAGATAGTGAGAGAGGGGGAGAGGGAGGAAGGTGTTGGACTCGGGAGAGGGGGAGCAGACAGAGATGGGGTTAGAGATAGTGAGAGAGGGGGAGAGGGAGGAAGGTGTTGGACTCAGGAGAGGGGGAGCAGACAGAGATGGGGTTAGAGATAGTGAGAGAGGGGGAGAGGGAGGAAGGTGTTGGACTCGGGAGAGGGGGAGCAGACAGAGATGGGGTTAGAGATAGTGAGAGAGGGGGAGAGGGAGGAAGGTGTTGGACTCGGGAGAGGGGGAGCAGACAGAGATGGGGTTAGAGATAGTGAGAGAGGGGGAGAGGGAGGAAGGTGTTGGACTCGGGAGAGGGGGAGCAGAAAGAGATGGGGTTAGAGATAGTGAGAGAGGGGGAGAGGGAGGAAGGTGTTGGACTCGGGAGAGGGGGAGCAGACAGAGATGGGGTTAGAGATAGTGAGAGAGGGGGAGAGGGAGGAAGCTGTTGGACTCGGGAGAGGGGGAGCAGACAGAGATGGGGTTAGAGATAGTGAGAGAGGGGGAGAGGGAGGAAGGTGTTGGACTCGGGAGAGGGGGAGCAGACAGAGATGGGGTTAGAGATAGTGAGAGAGGGGGAGAGGGAGGAAGGTGTTGGACTAGGGAGAGGGGGAGCAGACAGAGATGGGGTTAGAGATAGTGAGAGAGGGGGAGAGGGAGGAAGGTGTTGGACTCGGGAGAGGGGGAGCAGACAGAGATGGGGTTAGAGATAGTGAGAGAGGGGGAGAGGGAGGAAGGTGTTGGACTCGGGAGAGGGGGAGCAGACAGAGATGGGGTTAGAGATAGTGAGAGAGGGGGAGAGGAGGAGAGAGAGAAATGGAAAGAAAGAAAGAAAGAGGGTGACAGGGTAAGATGTCTCCAAGCAGAGGGAGGAATAGAGAGAGTGATTTCCTTCCCTCTAGAGAAGAACACTGTTCCAGGTGTTGGATAGTTTATTAGTAATCATGACTAAGGAACTGGCTAAGGTACAGGTCTGGACATGTGTTGCGTTTGGAAAGATTTGACAGTTTTCTAGCACTGCCGTGCCAAGAGATCAGGGACAGAGAGGAGGGGATGAATTAGTAGTGTGTGGGTGTGTGGGTGTGTGTATAAGTCTGTGTGTGTGTGTGTGTGTGTGTGTGTGTGTGTGTGTGCCATACACACACTTTCTTATGACAGTCCATCATTGCCAAAGAAAGACGGACAGATCATCAGACAGACACACACACAACCAGACCTGTCTGCGCAGAGCATAATCTCTATACCTTGTGCCATGTCAAGCATACAGGCAACGTGTGACCCAAGTTGTAAGAGCACAATGGGTAGAGGGGCTTTGAAAGACTTCATTTTCACATAATACTATAGTCTGTAGAATAGAGGAAGCAGACAAATACCAAACTGCTGTGCTCTGTAACAACTTTCAAAAACAGAGTTTTGTTCAGAGAGGCAAACCGACATCAGAATTCCCCCATGCAGCTCACCAAGGACACCATCTGTTTCTGTCAGCCTAAACAAC
This sequence comes from Oncorhynchus clarkii lewisi, assembly GCF_045791955.1. Lineage (NCBI taxonomy): Eukaryota > Metazoa > Chordata > Actinopteri > Salmoniformes > Salmonidae > Oncorhynchus > Oncorhynchus clarkii. Next base: position 26,214 of record NW_027258697.1, on the reverse strand, counting down.
GTTGGTTTCCTTTGGTTTTTCACTGCTTTGTTTTTGATATCCTTCTGTGACAGAGGAAGGTGGGTGTGTGTCAAGTGTATAATGTGTCTCTGTTCTCGTGAGCCCATCTATGTTTTACTGTGTGTACCTACGTGCTCATGTACACGATTTGACTGTGAGTGTGTGTGTGTGGTTGTGTCCGTGTGCATGCCCATGTTTGTGTGTGTATGTGAACGATGCCAGCAGTTACTCTGGGCGTAAGCCCCTTTGTCCTGTGCCTGGCAGGGGAGTGACAGGCTACATTACAAAGGAGGGTGTGAGCGGATTCCATTCAGTATGAAGGGAGGAGAAGGGAGGGGGGTGAAGGGGGGGCGGGACAGCCAACCAGATGGCACAGACAATAAGAGAAAAGTACCTTCATGTCAACAACCTCCCCTCCTCCCTACCTTCTCTCAACCTCCCCTCCTCCCTACTTTCTCTCGACCTCCCCTCCTCCCCACCTTCTCTCAACCTCTCCTCCTTCTCTTCTTCTCTCATCCTCCCCTCCTCCCCACCTTCTCTCAACCTCCCCACCTTCTCTCAACCTCCCCTCCTCCTCACCTTCTCTCAACCTCCCCACCTTCTCTCAACCTCCCCTCCTCCCCACCTTCTCTCAACCTCTCCTCCTTCTCTTCTTTTCTCAACCTCTCCTCCTCCCCACCTTCTCTCAACCTCCCCACCTTCTCTCAACCCCCTCTCCTTCTCTCAACCTCCCCTCCTTCTATCCTTCTCTCAACCTCCCCACCTTCTCTCAACCTCCTCACCTTCTCTCAACCTCCCCTCCTTCTATCCTTCTCTCAACCTCCTCTCCTTCTCTCAACCTCCTATCCTTCTCTCAACCTCCCCACCTTCTCTCAACCTCCTCTCCTTCTCTCAACCTCCTCTCCTTGTCTCAACCTCCTGTCCTTCTCTCAACCTCCTCTCCTTCTCTCAACCTCCCCACCTTCTCTCATCCTCCCCCCTCTCAAACCACCCTCCTTCTCTTAACTTTCACGTGTCAAACATATCCCTCTTCTAGTAGTTTGAGCTTTACTTCACTTGCCTCTCCTCTCTTCTTTCTCTCCCACTCCCTGCCTCAAGTGATAGAGCTATCACCTTTCTTCTGTAATTTTCTACCCTTTCCTTCTCTCCTCTTTTCTTCTCCTCCCCTTTCTTCTCCTCCCATTTCCTCTCCTCTCCAGTTTGGAGAATCTAAGGAAAGGGGTTTCCCCCATGTTCACTTCTCTTCTTTCCTCTCTATTCTCTTCTTTCTCCCGAACTTCCAGGGGACCTCATTTTCCTCACATTCTCCTCTCTCCTCCTTTATAGACTTGTTTTGAAGTGTGTGTGTGTGTGTGTGTGTGTGTGTGTGTGTGTGTGTGTGTGTGTGTGTGTGTGTGTGTGTGTGTGTGTGTGTGTGTGTGTGTGTGTGTCTGAGAGAGAGAGGCTGAAAAGGTCAGACTCTTCGTGAGTCAGAGAAGACAGGAAACTCAGCAGGGTGTATTTTGTCCTGTCGATAACCATTGTTCCCAGAACAGAGAGAGAAGCCAGGTCTGTGGAGACAACAGTCAATAACTCTGATCTGGGAACAGTGATATCCATATCATTAAGTCACAATGTTGCTAGAGATTGAATTACAGGTAAAAATATAAAGATATACATTTAGAAGAAAAGAGAACAGAGTGAGGGGGAAGAGATGAAACACCAGTCTTTTTGAAACACACGTTTACATGAATCACCATGGTGACAAATCAATAAATCAGATCCCAACATGAAGAAAGTGTTCTATGTGTGGCGAGACTCATATCCTGTCACTGAGCTGTCAAGTGGAATGGAAAACCCTATGTGCCTCTTTGTCCAAGGGTGTGTTTGTGATGTGCAGGTAGCTATGTATGGAAAACTACAGTCCTGTGTGTGTGTCTGTGTGTGAGTATGTTTGTGTGTGTGTGATGACCTACCCAGCTAACAGATGTTCCAGTGCGGTAAGGTCATGACTAGGCCGTGTGTGTTTGACGTGTGTGTGTTCAAGAGATAGAAATGCCACGTCTATAGCCCACTCTGCTCTACCCTGTCAGAGGTGCCTCTTACGTAACGGCAAAGTTTACAACCTCGGCAAGTTCTCCATACCACACCGACCCCATTTCACCCCCCCCTCCCTTCTCTAAAAACAGGTGTGTGTGTGTGTGTGTGTGTGTGTGTCCTAGGCAAAGACGCCTTCATTCACTCTTAAGCAACCAGTATAAGACAACTATATTTGGCAACCATAGATAATACATGTGTTTTTTATCGGTTGAGAATGTTCTAATTCTGTTCTCTTTTATTCTGGTTCATTCTATTCGTTTTCGTTCTATTCTACTTGTATTATATTACTAATAATATTATAAGGGCTTCTCATAGGTTAAAGTAAGAGCCTGTGTTATATTGTCTTTATATCACATCATCTATACATCGTCTCTATATCTGTTATATACACATGTTGTAAAAGCATGTGTCACGACTTCTGCCGAAGTCGTTGCCTCTCCTTGTTCGGGCGGTGCTCGGCGTTCGACGTCACCGGTCTTCTAGCCATCATTGATCCTTTTTTCATTTTCCATTGGTTTTGTCTTGTCTTCCCACACACCTGTTTTCAATCCCATTCATTACCTGTTGTGTATTTAACCCTCTGTTTCCCCTCATGTCTTTGTCAGAGATTGTTTTATTGTCAGTGTAGTGTGATTGTTGTATAGGTGCGCGTCGTCCTCGTACCCATGTTTGTGTGTTTATGTACATTTAGTGTTATGGAGCATACTCCGTGGACTTTATTAAAAGACTCCATTTTACACTCCATTTGACTCTCCTGCGCCTGACTTCCCTGCCACCTATTACACCTACGCATGACAGCATGTGGCAGTTTGACTTCCAATCAGTCATCTAATGTCATATTACTGTGCATCTAAAAGGGACCCCTCTTTCCAACGGTTATGACATTGGCCTGGCGTCTGGAGTTGACGCGTGGTGGTCTTCGTTATGGGTAACCCTTTCTGTGTTGGTCATTAGGCCTGCTAGCTATCCCTGGATAAGTTGGTGTCTGCTCCACTTACCATTTAGGGTCAACCCAGGCTGGCTCTGGCACACTGAAAAGTCAGACTTTTTGAAACACGTCTAGATCTCAAATAAAAAGAAACTGTGTAACCAAGAACAAACCAAATCAGCCTACAGCCTACAGCTAACATTGTAGTTATAACACCAGGAGACCAGAGGACAGGCCTACAGCTAACATTGTCGTTATAACACCAGGAGACCAGAGGACTGGCCTACAGCTAACATTGTAGTTATAACACCAGGAGACCAGAGGACAGGCCTACAGCTAACATTGTAGTATAACACCAGGAGACCAGAGGACTGGCCTACAGCTAACATTGTAGTTTAACACCAGGAGACCAGAGGACTAGCTTACAGCTAACATTGTAGTATAACACCAGTAGGACCAGAGGACAGGCCTACAGCTAACATTGTAGTTATAACACCAGGAGTCCAAAGGACTGGCCTACAGCTAACATTGTAGTTATAACACCAGGAGACCAGAGGACAGGCCTACAGCTAACATTGTAGTTATAACACCAGTAGGACCAGAGGACTGGCCTACAGCTAACATTGTAGTTATAACACCAGGAGACCAGAGGACAGGCCTACAGCTAACATTGTAGTTTAACACCAGGAGACCAGAGGACTGGCCTACAGCTAACATTGTAGTTTAACACCAGGAGACCAGAGGACAGGCCTACAGCTAACATTGTAGTTTAACACCAGGAGACCAGAGGACTAGCCTACAACTAACATTGTAGTATAACACCAGTAGGACCAGAGGACAGGCCTACAGCTAACATTGTAGTTATAACACCAGGAGTCCAAAGGACTGGCCTACAGCTAACATTGTAGTTATAACACCAGGAGACCAGAGGACAGGCCTACAGCTAACATTGTAGTTATAACACCAGTAGGACCAGAGGACTGGCCTACAGCTAACATTGTAGTTATAACACCAGGAGACCAGAGGACAGGCCTACAGCTAACATTGTAGTTTAACACCAGGAGACCAGAGGACAGGCCTCTGAATAACAATCTAACACAGGATGCAGCCAAAATAGCAATAGCCTTTTATTCCTACTTTATTGACTCTGTCACGGTACTGACACAGAACCCCTCCCCTGGTTTCTTGGGCTCAGTGCTAGTGAATGACGCTCAACCTGTCTTCATCATAAGGGAGGTTTCTGAGTCAAAGGTGAACAAGGTGATTAGCTCACTAAAGAACTCTAAAGGCAAATATGTGTTTGGGCTGGACTCTACCTTTCTTAACTACAAAGAGTCACTCATTGGCCCCATTACTAAGGTCACCAACACATCTATTGGTCTCGGGGTGTTTCCAAGGGTATGGAAGTCGGCCATAATAATGGCCATCTTTAAATTGGGTGACCCTGCTGACGTGAGTAACTACAGGCCCATTAATATACTACCTGTGGTGTCGAAGGTTGTTGAAAAGTGTGTAGCAGAACAATGGATTGCCCACCTCAACAACAGCCCCTTCACATTACACTCCATGCAGTTTGGCTTCAGAGCGAAACACTCCACAGAAACGACCAAATTCTTTCTTCAGGAAAATGTGAAGTCCAAGATGGACAAAGGGGGCGTTGTTGGGACTGTGTTTCTGGGCCTAAGGAAGGCTTTTGATACTGTTAACCATGAGGTTCTCATCACAAAATTGTCCAAGTTCAACTTTTCCCCCGATGCCTTGAGATGGATGAAATCATACCTCAAAGGCAGAACTCTGTGTCAGAATGAGCAATGAGCTGTCGCCCACTCTTAGCTATGATGTGGGCGTGCCCCAAGGGTCAATACTGGGGCCCCTCCTGTTCAGCTTGTACATTAATGATCTGCCTTCTGTCTGTACTGGGTCTGAAGTTCAAATGTATGCAGATGATACAGTGATATATGTGCATGCAAAGAGCAAACAACAAGCTGCACAAGAACTCACTACTGTAATGGTCCAAGTTACAAGGTGGCTAAGTGACTCGTGTTTGCATCTCAATGTGAAAAAAACTGTCCGCAGTTTCTTCACAAAGAGGGCAACAGATGCTACTGAGCCAGATTCTATGTGTCAGGGGAGAAGCTACAGGTGGTATCTGATTTTATGTACCTTGGCATCATACTTGATTCCAACCTCTCTTTTAAAAAGCAGGTGAAAAAGGTAATTCAAATAACCAAATTCAACCTAGCTAATTTCCGTTTTATACGAAATTGTTTGACTACAGAGGTAGCAAAACTGTACTTCAAATCTATGATACTCCCCCACATAACATACTGCTTGACTAGTTGGGCAAACCCATTCAGTCTGTCTACAAACAGGCTCTCAAAGTGCTTGATAGGAAGCCCAATAGCCATAATCACTGTTACATCCTCAGAAAGCATGAGCTCCTGAGTTGGGAAAATCTTGTGCAACTTTCCGACGCATGTCTTGTATTCAAGATCCTAAATGGACAGGCTCCCCTCCACTCAGTATTTTTATTAAACAGAAAACCCAAACATATGGCAGCAGATCCACAAGGTCTGACATGAGAGGTGACTGTATCTGGACCTTAAGGAAAAGCACCTTTAGTCCATCTGTTTTCTCTGTGAGAGCTTCCCATGTCTGGAATACACTGCCATCAGACACACATAACTGCACCACATATCACACTTTCACAAAAAAACATGAAGACATGGCTAAAGGTCAATGAGATATGTGAACATGGTCCCTAGCTGTGTATTGCTGCTTTCCATGTTGTCTTGTTGTCTGTAGCTTGTGAGGTGTGAAAACACAGTTGCTTTTATGGGTTTTGTCTTGTTGCTTTTTGTGCTATGTTGCTCTGTCTGCATGCTGTGTCTTGCTTGTCCTATGTTGCTCTGTCTGCGCGCTGCTTGTTCTATGTTGCTCTGTCTGCGTGCTGCGTCTTGCCTGTCCTATGTTGTTCTGTCTGCGTGCTGCTTGTTCTATGTTACTCTGTCTGCGGCTGCGTCTTACTTGTCCTATGTTGCTCTGTCTGCGTGCTGTGTATTGCTTGTCCTATGTTGCTCTGTCTGCGTGCTGCTTGTCCTATGTCGCCCTGTCTGCGTGCTGTGTCTTGCTTGTCCTATGTTGTTCTGTCTGCGTGCTGTGTCTTGCTTGTCCTATGTTGCTCTGTCTGCATGCTGTGTCTTGCTTGTCCTATGTTGCTCTGCGTGTGCTCACTGCTCATTGATTGTCTGTATTGTAATTGTTTTTAAAAACCTGCCCAGGGACTGCGGTTGAAAATGAGCCGGTTGGCTAAAACCTGCTCTTTTACTGAAATGTTGATTAATGTGCACTGTCCCTGTAAAAATAACAATTAATGTAAACTTAAACTTAAGGAAGAAGCCACTGCTCTGAAACAAAAATAGAACTGTTTGGCCATAATGACCATCATTATGTTTGGAGGAAAAAGGGGGAGGCTTGCAATCCAAAGAACACCATCCCAACCATGAAGCACGGGGGTGGCAGCATTATGTTTTGGGGGTGCTTTGCTGCAGGAAGGCCTGGTGCACTTCACAAAATAGATGGCATCATGAGGATAGAAAATTATGTGGATATATTGAAGCAACATCTCAAGACATCAGTCAGGAAGTTAAAGCTTGATCGCAAATGGGTCTTCCAAATGGACAATGACCCCAAGCATACTTCCAAAGTTGTGGAAAAGTGGCTTAAGGACAACAAAGTCAAGGTATTGGAGTGGCCATCACAAAGCCCTGACCTCAATCCTATAGAAAATGTGTGGGCAGAACTGAAAAAGTGTGTGCGAGCAAGGAAGCCTACAAACCTGACTCAGCTACACCAGCTCTGGCAGGAGGAATGGCCCAAAATTCACCCAACTTATTGTGGGAAGCTTGTGGAAGGCTATCCGAAACGTTTGAGCCAAGTTAAACAATTTAAAGGCAATGCTACCAAATACTAATTGAGTGTATGTAAACTTCTGACCCACTGGGAATGTGGTGAAAGAAATAAAAGCTTAAATAAAGAATTCTCTCTAACATTATTCTGACATTTCCCATTCTTAAAATAAAGTGGTGTTCCTAACTGACCTAAGACTGTTATGGTGAGTGAATGAGGACCCAAAAGCGAACTAACTTAAACAGAGCTTCTTTAATAACCAAACATAGGTAGGCTCAGATAGACCGGCAGATTCCGACAGGACAGGACAAGGTTACAGCAAACATGACGATAGTCTGGCTCAGGCATGAAACACAACAAACAAGAATCCGACAAGGACAGGAACAGAAACAGAGAGAGATATAGGGACCTAATCAGAGGGAAAAAGGGAACAGGTGGGAAACGGGGTGAATGGGTAGTTAGAGGAGACAAGGAACAGCTGGGGGAAAGCGGGGGAGAAAAGGTAACCTAACAACGACCAGCAGAGGGAGACAGGGTGAAGGGAAAGGACAGAGACAAGACACAACATGACAGTACATGACAGTACCCCCCCACTCACCGAGCGCCTCCTGGCGCACTCGAGGAGGAAACCTGGCGGCAACGGAGGAAATCCTCGATCAGCGCACGGTCCAGCACGTCCCGAGAGGGAACCCAACTCCTCTCCTCAGGACCGTACCCCTCCCAATCTACGAGGTACTGGTGACCACGGCCCCGAGGACGCATGTCCAAAATTCTACGGACCCTGTAGATGGGTGCGCCCTCGACAAGGATGGGGGGGGGGGGGGGGGAAGACGAGCGGGGGCGCGAAGGACGGGCTTGATGCAGGAGACATGGAAGACCGGGTGGACGCGACGAAGGTATCGCGGAAGAAGAAGTCGAACTGCGACAGGATTAATGACCCGAGAAATACGGAACGGACCAATGAACCGCGGGGTCAACTTGCGAGAAGCCGTCTTAAGGGGAAGGTTCTGAGTGGAGAGCCAAACTCTCTGACCGCGACAATATCTAGGACTCTTAGTTCTACGCTTATTAGCAGCCCTCACAGTCTGCGTCCTATAACGGCAAAGTGCAGACCTGACCCTCTTCCAGGTGCGCTCGCAACGTTGGACAAAAGCCTGAGCGGAGGGGACGCTGGACTCGGCGAACTGAGATGAGAACAGCGGAGGCTGGTACCCGAGGCTACTCTGAAAAGGAGATAGCCCGGTCGCAGACGAAGGAAGCGAGTTGTGGGCGTATTCTGCCCAGGGGAGCTGTTCTGACCAAGACGCAGGGTTACGAAAAGAAAGACTGCGTAAGATGCGACCAATAGTCTGATTGGCCCGTTCTGCTTGACCGTTAGACTGGGGGTGAAAGCCGGAAGAGAGACTGACGGAAGCCCCAATCAAACGGCAAAACTCCCTCCAAAATTGAGACGTGAATTGCGGACCTCTGTCCGAAACGACGTCTGACGGAAGGCCATGAACTCTGAAAACATTCTCGATGATGATTTGTGCCGTCTCTTTAGCAGAAGGAAGCTTAGCAAGGGGAATGAAATGAGCCGCCTTAGAGAACCTATCGACAACCGTAAGAATAACAGTCTTCCCCGCTGACGAAGGCAGTCCGGTGACAAAATCTAAGGCGATGTGAGACCACGGTCGAGAGGGAATAGGAAGCGGCCTGAGACGGCCGGCAGGAGGAGAGTTACCGGACTTAGTCTGCGCGCAGACCGAACAAGCAGCCACGAAACGACGCGTGTCATGCTCCCGGGTGGGCCACCAAAAACGCTGGCGAATGGAAGCAAGCGTACCCCGAACGCCAGGGTGGCCGGCTAACTTGGCAGAGTGAGCCCACTGAAGAACGGCCAGACGAGTAGGAACGGGAACGAAAAGAAGGTTCCTAGGACAAGCGCGCGGCGACGGAGTGTGAGTGAGCGCTTGTTTTACCTGCCTCTCAATTCCCCAGACAGTCAACCCGACAACACGCCCCTCAGGGAGAATCCCCTCGGGGTCAGTGGAGGCTACTGAAGAACTGAAGAGACGAGACAAAGCATCAGGCTTGGTGTTCTTAGAGCCCGGACGATAAGAAATCACGAACTCGAAACGAGCGAAAAACAGCGCCCAACGCGCCTGACGCGCATTAAGTCGTTTGGCAGAACGGATGTACTCAAGGTTCCTATGGTCAGTCCAAACGACAAAAGGAACGGTCGCCCCCTCCAACCACTGTCGCCATTCGCCTAGGGCTAACCGGATGGCGAGCAGTTCGCGGTTACCCACATCATAGTTACGTTCCGACGGCGACAGGCGATGAGAAAAATACGCGCATGGGTGGACCTTGTCGTCAGAGAGGGAGCGCTGAGAAAGGATGGCTCCCACGCCCACCTCTGACGCGTCAACCTCGACAACGAACTGTCTAGAGACGTCAGGTGTAACAAGGATAGGAGCGGATGTAAAACGATCCTTGAGGAGATCAAAAGCTCCCTGGGCGGAAACGGACCACTTAAAGCACGTCTTGACAGAAGTAAGGGCTGTGAGAGGAGCTGCCACCTGACCGAAATTACGGATGAAACGACGATAGAAGTTCGCGAAGCCGAGAAAGCGCTGCAGCTCGACGCGTGACTTAGGGACGGGCCAATCAATGACAGCTTGGACCTTAGCGGGATCCATCTTAATGCCTTCAGCGGAAATAACAGAACCGAGAAATGTGACGGAGGAGGCATGAAAAGTGCACTTCTCAGCCTTCACAAAAAGACAATTCTCTAAAAGGCGCTGGAGGACACGTCGAACGTGCTGAACATGAATCTGGAGTGACGGTGAAAAAATCAGGATATCGTCAAGGTAAACGAAAACAAAGATGTTCAGCATGTCTCTCAGGACATCATTGACTAATGCCTGAAAGACAGCTGGAGCGTTAGCGAGGCCGAAAGGAAGAACCCGGTATTCAAAGTGCCCTAACGGAGTGTTAAACGCCGTCTTCCACTCGTCCCCCTCCCTGATGCGCACGAGATGGTAAGCGTTACGAAGGTCCAACTTAGTGAAAAACCTGGCTCCCTGCAGGATCTCGAAGGCTGAAGACATAAGAGGAAGCGGATAACGATTCTTCACTGTTATGTCATTCAGCCCTCGATAATCTATGCAGGGGCGCAGAGACCCGTCCTTCTTCTTGACAAAAAAAAACCCCGCTCCGGCGGGAGAGGAGGAGGGGACTATGGTACCGGCGTCAAGAGCTACAGACAAATAATCTTCGAGAGCCTTACGTTCGGGAGCCGACAGAGAGTATAGTCTACCCCGGGGGGGGGTGGTTCCCGGAAGGAGATCAATACTACAATCATACGACCGGTGTGGAGGAAGAGAGGTGGCCCTGGACCGACTGAACACCGTGCGCAGATCATGATATTCCTCCGGCACCCCTGTCAAATCACCAGGCTCTTCCTGTGAAGAAGAGACAGAGGAAACAGGAGGGATAGCAGACATTAAACATTTCACATGACAAGAGACGTTCCAGGAGAGGATAGAATTACTAGACCAATTAATGGAAGGATTATGACAAACTAGCCAGGGATGGCCCAAAACAACAGGTGTAAAAGGTGAACGAAAAATTAAAAAAGAAATGGTTTCACTATGATTACCAGAAACAGTGAGGGTTAAAGGTAGCGTCTCACGCTGAATCCTGGGGAGAGGACTACCATCCAGAGCGAACAAGGCCGTGGGCTCCTTTAACTGTCTGAGAGGAATGTCATGTTCCCGAGCCCAGGTCTCGTCCATAAAACAGCCCTCCGCCCCAGAGTCTATTAAGGCACTGCAGGAAGCTGACGAACCGGTCCAGCGTAGATGGACCGACAAGGTAGTGCAGGATCTTGAAGGAGAGACAGGAGTAGTAGCGCTCACCAGTAGCCCTCCGCTTACTGACGAGCTCTGGCCTTTTACTGGACATGAAGTGACAAAATGACCAGCGGAACCGCAATAGAGACAGAGGCGGTTGGTGATTCTCCGTTCCCTCTCCTTAGTCGAGATGCGGATACCTCCCAGCTGCATGGGCTCAGCACCCGAGCCGGCAGAGGAAGATGGTAGTGATGCGGAGAGGGAGGCGACGGAGAGCGCGAGCTCCTTTCCACGAGCTCGGTGACGAAGATCAACCCGTCGCTCAATGCGAATAGCGAGTTCAATCAAGGAATCCACGCTGGAAGGAACCTCCCGGGAGAGAATCTCATCCTTTACCTCTGCGCGGAAACCCTCCAGAAGACGAGCGAGCAAGGCCGGCTCGTTCCAGCCACTGGAGACAGCAAGAGTGCGAAACTCAATAGAGTAGTCTGTTATGGATCGATTGCCTTGACATAGGGAAGACAGGGCCCTGGAAGCCTCCTCCCCAAAAACAGATCGATCAAAAACCCGTATCATCTCCTCCTTAAAGTCTTGATACTGGTTAGTACACTCAGCCCTTGCCTCCCAGATTGCCGTGCCCCACTCACGAGCCCGTCCAATAAGGAGAGATATGACGTAGGCGACACGAGCAGTGCTCCTGGAGTAAGTGTTGGGCTGGAGAGAAAACACAATATCACACTGGGTGAGGAACGAGCGGCATTCAGTGGGCTCCCCAGAGTAACACGGCGGATAATTGATTCTGGGCTCCGGAGATTTGAAAGCCCTGGAAGTGGCCGGTGGATCGAGGCGGAGATGGTGAACCTGTTCTGTGAGGTTGGAGACTTGGGTGGCCAGGGTCTCAACGGCATGTCGAGCAGCAGACACTTCCTGCTCGTGTCTGCCTAGCATCGCTCCCTGGATCCCGACGGCTGAGTGGAGAGGATCCGAAGTCGCTGGGTCCATTCTTGGTCGGATTCTTCTGTTATGGTGAGTGAATGAGGACCCAAAAGCGAACTAACTTAAACAGAGCTTCTTTAATAACCAAACATAGGTAGGCTCAGATAGACCGGCAGATTCCGACAGGACAGGACAAGGTTACAGCAAACATGACGATAGTCTGGCTCAGGCATGAAACACAACAAACAAGAATCCGACAAGGACAGGAACAGAAACAGAGAGAGATATAGGGACCTAATCAGAGGGAAAAAGGGAACAGGTGGGAAACGGGGTGAATGGGTAGTTAGAGGAGACAAGGAACAGCTGGGGGAAAGCGGGGGAGAAAAGGTAACCTAACAACGACCAGCAGAGGGAGACAGGGTGAAGGGAAAGGACAGAGACAAGACACAACATGACAGTACATGACAAAGACAGTGAATTTTTACTCAGATTAAATGTAAGGAATTGTGAAAAATGTAGTTTAAATGTATTTGGCTAAGGCGTATGTAAACTTTAGACTTCAACTGTATCTCTTTCTAAACAACAGCGCCACAGGTAAATTCCGACTTCAACTGTAGATGTTCTACCCTACCTCATTCAGGTAATACATTCAATGCAGTATTAGCCTTATATTTAGGTAATTCATAATGGGTTATGCATAATAAGCTTATAACTTATAGCCTCTGTCTCTTGCGCAATACACACACTGTCACGACTTGGCTCCTCTCCTTGTTCGGGCGGTGCTCGGCTACTTGCCATCACCGATCCATGTTTCCTTTTCCATTTGTTATCTTTGTTTTCTTTATTATTTTGGTTAGTTCAGGGTGTGACGAGGGTGGTTTGTGTAGTTTTTGAATTGTCTAGGGTTTGTTCTATATCTAGGTGTTTATATGTCTATGGTTGCCTAGATTGGTTCCCAATCAGAGGCAGCTGTTTATTGTTGTCTCTGATTGGGGACCATATTTAGGTAGCCATATTCCTTGGGTATTTTGTGGGTTATTGTCTGTGTAGTTGCATGTCAGCACTCGTTGTTATATAGTGTCACGGTCATTTTGTTTCTTTGTTAGTTTGTTTAGTGTTTTTTCCTTCATTAAAAGAAGCATGTATGCCTATCACGCTGCGTGCGCCTTGGTCTCCTCGTTACGACGAGCGTGACATGTCTTTGGTTCTGTCACACCTGGTTTTCATTTGCTTTGAGTTCTGTGTCTATATTTACCCTGTTTCCCCACTTAGGTTTGTGCGGGATTATTTTTCCTTGTTGTTAGTGGAGGCTTTCCTCAGTGTATTTTCGCGTGTAGTGATTTTAGTAAGGTGGGTTGTGGTTCTACGCCTTACGGGTGAACTGTTTGTTCCCATTGGATTTTGGGCATTTGTACTGGACTGTGTTTGTTTTGGACTTGCCCTGATTAAAAGTTACACGCACTTACCTTCAGTACCCACGCAACACACACACCTGTGCTCAGCTGGACTCTTTTCTTTAAAAAAGGCTCCTTAGCTCTTGGAGTCCCATGCAGGAAAAGCTAGACTAGAATATGCTGGAAATGTGTTTTTTGCATTTCTTATACCAATAGACTGTTGGAAGAGGGATGCAAGCTCTTTGCTGAATGTTAAATATGCTCAGCCAATAGAACTCAGAGGTAGTTTGAAATAAGAGCGAATGACCATTGGCTGTAGGTTATAGCAGTTATTCACTCAGATCCGTAACCATTACATCATTGTGAGGAGAAGTGAAAGCATTCTGTATCTAATTCTAGTTCTATATTATTCAACGATGTCAATAGAATGATGAAGATAAGGACGACTACATGTATTTCATTTAACTGTTGAAAGAGAAGAAGGACTGAAGCAACAACAGAGAGAGAAAGAGGAGGTAGACTAATAACATTGGAGGAAATATTATAAAAGGTATATTTGAATCAGCCTACTAATGACACAAATAGTCCCTATTATATTTCAAAATTAAATTCGCTAGCCGAACTTCGTTTTCCGTGTGTGCTGCACCAGAATCGCATGTTCTCTCCCTGCTTTATCATGGTTTGAAAGATTCCAGTCCATATAATAGAGAACAATACAATACAATACAGTAATACAGATCACACTGAAAAAGATTAGCCTACTGGAGCTAGTTTCAGTTATTTACCCAGGGAGCATAGCTACATCTACGGCACAATCATTTTGGCTTTTTTTTTGTGGCTTGGGCTCATTAAATATCTTCAATGTAGGGCTCATTAAATATCTTCAATGTAGGGCTCATTAAATATCTTCAATGTAGGGCTCATTAAATATCTTCAATGTAGGGCTCATAAAATGTCTTTAATATAAGGCTCATTAGGCTCAGGTAGCATCAGGCTTGAATTTTCCATCAAAGCTCGAAACAAATCCAGACAAAGGTCTATTTATATACTTTATAAGCTTTTGAAGTACACTTCCAGTTTTGGCAGGAAATACTCGGTTACACGGGAGAAAAGTGATTTATTTTCGGGAATGAAACATTGGTAAAGAAAATATTCAACCCTGTGTGTGTGTGTTGGGCCAGGCTTCCTCCCATTCTTCCCCTGCTGCTCTGTGTTCGTGCTGTCATGGCTGGAGCTCAGGACAAGGCTACAGCGCCGCTGGCATCCACCCCACCCCAGCACAGCCCACACACACACACACACACACACACACACACACACACACACACACACACACACACACACACACACACACACACACACACACACACACACACACACACACACACACACACACACACACACACACACACACACACAAAGTATTATATAGTAGGCCTGTGGTTGCCTGTACGGTTGAAGAGAACACGTACACACACACTCCTTCAACAATGCCTTCTCCAAAAAAACCTAAAAAAACAATGCCTTCTCCAGCGGTAACAGCATATACTCTGATAAACAGTCTTTACCCACACACAGAAGCAATCAGAGCTCTGGCCTTCTCCAAATAGAACACCATGGCAACAACTCACTCACCAGCACTCAACAGCCTTTGTGATGTTGCCAAAATGTTGCTCACCTATTGCGCAATCATTGCCAATCGAACCTGGTCACTCCTGCCTCTCCCGGAGACCTCATTCACCTTCTCTCCCCAGAAACTGTGAAGGGTTGTTAAGGGTCATTAAAGGTCCTTTGGTGATGTCACCGGTCCCCATGAGACAAGGTGACGATTTCAAATATTGCCACATCTGCAGGCGGTGCGGTTGCACCATCACTTAGGGCCTTGAGTTCAGGGAACATTGCTTTATCTTCCTCTGAGAGATGTTATATGCTCTTCTTGAAAATAGGCTAATTTATGATGCACTTACATATTTATTTGTGTAAGCAAATCTTGCTATTTGATAAATGCTAAATGCTTAGCATTGAGAATATGATAGAGGCCTACGACAATCTATTCACGTGTTCTCTCGCTATGTTGAATGCTATTAGCATAAATGCTATTAGCATTGGGAATTAGCAATTCATGTTTGTGTTCTTTCTCACTATTAGCATAAGTGCTATTAGTGATTATCATTTAACAGTGAGAATCTGAAGAACAGCTATCCATTTCAGTGTTCTTCTCTCTGATGAATGCTATTAGCATTTAGCATTGAGATTCTGAAGTAGGCCTACAGCAATCCATGTTGTGTTTTCTCTCTGTGATTCATATTTTCGCATTTAGTATTTGAGAGACTATTTGCTAACTCTCTCTCTCTTTTCCATAAGTGATTAGGATTAGCAACCCACTCCACCTGGGGTATTCACCAGTAAGATTGTTTTTCGGTTTGTTTGTTTTTACCTTAGAGGCACTGTTGTTTTTGTGAGGAGAACACAGTGTAAGTAAACGAAGGAGAGGAGAGGAGAAAGAAGAGTGGAATTGAAAGGATGAGAGTCAAACCTGCAGCCATTTTCTGCAGAACTAATACAACGTTTTCCCTCTCTCCTCTTTCTCCTCTCTCTTCTCCTCTCTCCTCTTCTCCTCTCCCTCTTCCTCTCTCTGCTCATCTCTTAGTCCAAAGACAAGCGTTATGTTCTTTTAAAACCTGTCTCCATGACAACCCCCAGAAGCCCTCTCAAGCGGCCTCGCAACGCACCAAGTGGCCAAACCCTCTCTGTTCTCATACGCCTTAGCCAAATACATACGCCTTAGCCAAATACATTTAAACTACATTTTTCACAATTCCTTACATTTAATCTGAGTAAAAATTCCCTGTCTTATGTCAGTTAGGATCACCACTTTATTTTAAGAATGGGAAATGTCAGAATAATAGCAGAGAGAATTATTGATTTCAGCATTTGTTTCTTTCATCACATTCCCATTGGGTCAGAAGTTTACATACACTCAATTAGTATTTGGTAGCATTGCCTTTAAATTGTTTAACTTGGGTCAAACGTTTTGGGTAGCCTTCCACAAGCTTCCCACAATAAATTGGGTGAATTTTGGGCCATTCCTCCTGACAGAGCTGGTGTAACTGAGTCAGGTTTGTAGGCATCCTTGCTCGCACACGCTTTTTCAGTTCTGCCCACACATTTTCTATGGGATTGAGGTCAGGGTTTTGTGATGTCCACTCCAATACCTTGACTTTATTGTCCTTAAACCATTTTGCCACAACTTTGGAAGTATGCTTGGGGTCATTGTCCATTTGGAAGATCCATTTGCGACCAAGCTTTAACTTCCGGACTGATGTCTTGAGATGTTGCTTCAATATATCCACATAATTTCCCTGCCTCATGATGCCATCTATTTTGTGAAGTGCACCAGTCCCTCCTGCAACAAAGCACCCCCACAACATGATGCTGCCACGCACGTGCTTCACGGTTGGGATGGTGTTCTTTGGCTTGCAAGGCTCTCCGTTTTTCCTCCAAACGTAACGATGGTCATTATGGCCAAACAATTCTATTTTTGTTTCATCAGATCAGAGGACATTTCTCCAAAAAGTACGATCTTTGTCCCCATGTGCAGTTGTAAACTGTAGTCTGGCTTTTTTGTGGCAGTTTTGAAGGAGTGTCTTCTTCCTTGCTGAGCGGCCTTTCAGGTTATGTCGATATAGGACTCATTTTACTGTGGATATAGATACTTTTGTACCTGTTTCCTCCACCATCTTCACAAGGTCCTTTGCTGTTGTTTTGGGATTGATTTGCACTTTTTGCACCAAAGCATGTTCATCTCTAGGAGACAGAACACATCTACTTTCTGGGAGGTATGGAGGCTGTGTGGTCCCATGGTGTTTATACTCTGCATACTATTGTTTGTACAGATGAACGTGGTACCTTCAGGAGTTTGGAAATTGCTCCCAAGGATGAACCAGACGTGTGGAGGTCTACATTTTCTTTCTGAGGTCTTGGCTGATCACTTTTGATTTTCAAATCAAAATCAAATCAAATTTTATTTGTCACATACACTTAGCAGATGTTAATGCGAGTGTATGTCAAGGTAAGAGGCACTGAGTTTGAAGGTAGGCCTTGAAATACATCCACAGGTACACCTCAAATTGACTCAAATGATGTCAATTAGCCTATCAGAAGCTTTTAAAGTCATGACATAATTTTCTGGAATTTTCCAAGCTGTTTAAAGGCACAGTCAACTTAGTGTATGTAAATATCTGACCCACTGGAATTGTGATACAGTGCATTATAAGTGAAATAATCTGTCTGTATACAATTGTTGAAAAAATTACTTGTGCCATGCACAAAGTAGATGTCCTAACTGACTTGCCAAAACTATAGTTTGTTTACAAGAAATGTATGGAGTGGTTGAAAAACGAGTTTTAATGACTTCAACCTAAGTGTAAGTAAACTTCCGACTTCAACTGTATATACAGTGCCTTGCGAAAGTATTCGGCCCCCTTGAACTTTGCGACCTTTTGCCACATTTCAGGCTTCAAACATAAAGATATAAAACTGTATTTTTTTGTGAAGAATCAACAACAAGTGGGACACAATCATGAAGTGGAACGACATTTATTGGATATTTCAAACTTTTTTAACAAATCAAAAACTGAAAAATTGCGTGCAAAATTATTCAGCCCCCTTAAGTTAATACCTGTTAATACCTCCATGTGCTCGCCAGAGGTAGCCTGACTGCCATTAGGTACCGAGATGAGATCCTCAGACCCCTTGTGAGACCATATGCTGGTGCCGTTGGCCCTGGGTTCCTCTTAATGCAAGACAATGCATCTTGCAGTTCCTGCAAGAGGAAGGCATTGATGCTATGGACTGGCCCGCCCGTTCCCCAGACCTGAATTCAATTGAGCACAACTGGGACATCATGTCTCGCTCCATCCACCAACGCCACGTTGCACCACAGACTGTCCAGGAGTTGGCGGATGCTTTAGTCCAGGTCTGGGAGGAGATCCCTCAGGAGACCATCCGCCACCTCATCAGGAGCATGCCCAGGCGTTGTAGGGAGGTCATACAGGCATGTGGAGGCCATACACACTACTGAGCCTCATTTTGACTTGTTTTAAGGACATTACATCAAAGTTGGATCAGCCTGTAGTGTGGTTTTCCACTTTAATTTTGAGTGTGACTCTAAATCCAGACCTCCATGGGTTGATAAATTTGATTTCCATTGATAATTTTTGTGTGATTTTGTTGTCAGCACATTAAACTATGTAAAGAAAAAAATATTTAATAAGAATATTTCATTCATTCAGATCTAGGATGTGTTATTTTAGTGTTCCCTTTATTTTTTGGAGCAGTGGATGTTTTTTTTGTGTGCTTTAGGGCAACGGTGTCTAGATGGAATTTTGTTTTCTCTCTCTCTCTCTCTCTCTCTCTCTCTCTCTCTCGCTCTCTCGCTCTCTGTCTCTCTCTGTCTCTCTCTCTCTCTCTTTCTCTCTCTCTCTCTTTCTTTCTCTCATTATCTCGCTATCAATTTCAAATAAATTAAATGAGCTTTATTGTCATGACATAACAATGTATATATTGCCAATGCGTACCTTGGAGATTAAATGACGGACATGTGCAGGTTGGTTGGCCTGTCAGACAATGTCCTCTCTCTCTCTTTCTCTGTCTCTCTCTCTCCCTCTCTCTCTCTCTCTTTATCTGTCTCTCCCTCTCTCTCTCCCTCTCTCTCTCTCTCTTTCTCTGTCTCTCTCTCTCCCTCTCTCTCTCTCTCTTTATCTGTCTCTCTCTCTCTCTCTCCCTCTCTCTCTCTTTATCTGTCTCTCTCTCTCTCTCTCCCTCTCTCCCCTCTCTCTCTCTCTCTCTCTCTCTCTCCCTCTCTCTCTCTCTCTCGACCACTCTTGCTTTGTTCCTTTGATTTGATACTAGTGAGTCATACCACCTGCTCTGTTTTTCTTTACTCCCCTTTTTCTCCCGCTCTCCGTCCCCACTTCCAGGAAAACTATACAATCTCCCTTCCATACAACGATGGACCATTGTCCTCTCAGACACCTGATACTGAAGAGCAGCCAACACACACACACAAATAAACACACACCGACAACTGACCCGTTCAGCAGATGACACCACAGCCCTTCATTGTCTGGTTGTCCCTGCTCTGAACCCTACTCCTGCACTCTCTCCATCCCTCTCTCTTTCTTTCCATATTTTTAATACACTCTCTCTCTCTCTCGATCGCTCTTTCTCTCTCAATCTCTATTGACTCTCTCATTAATATCTCTCTCAATGTTCTTCTCTTTACAATATCCAGTCTGTTCCCCTCTCTCAATACCCAGTCTGCTCCCTCTCTCAATACCCAGTCTGCTCCCCTCTCTCAATACCCAGTCTGCTCCCTCTCTCAATACCGTGTCTGCTCCCCTCTTTCAATACCCACTCTAATCCCCTCTCTCAATAACCAGTCTGCTCACTCGCTCAATACCCACTCTGCTCGCTCTCTCAATACCCAGTCTGCTCCCCTCTCTCAATACCCAGTCTGCTCCCCTCTCTCAATACCCAGCCTGCTCCCTCTCTCAATACCCAGTCTGCTCCCACTCTCAATAACCAGTCTGCTCCCCTCTCTCAATACCCAGTCTGCTCCCTCTCTCAATAACCAGTCTGCTCCCCTCTCTCAATACCCAGTCTGCTCCCCTCTCTCAATACCCAGTCTGCTCCCCTCTCTAAATACCCAGTCTGCTCCCTCTCTCAATACCCAGTCTGCTCCCTCTCGCAATACCCAGTTTGCTCCTTCTCTCAATAACCAGTTTGCTCACTCTCTCAATACCCAGTCTGCTCCCTCTCTCAATACCCAATCTGCTCCCTCTCTCAGTACCCAGTCTGCCCCTCTCTCAATACCCAGTCTGCTCCCTCTCTCAATACCCAGTCTAATCCCCTCTCTCAATCCCCACTCTAATCCCCTCTCTCAATACCCACTCTAATCCCCTCTCTCAATTCCCACTCTAATCCCCTCTCTCAATACCCACTCTAATCCCCATCTCAATACCCAGTCTAATCCCCTCTCTCAATACCCAGTCTGCTCCCTCTCTCAATACCCAGTCTGCTCCCCTCTCTCAATACCCAGTCTGCTCCCTCTCTCAATACCCACTCTAATCCCCTCTCTCAATACCCACTCTAATCCCCTCTCTCAATACCCAGTCTGCTCCCCTCTCTCAATACCCACTCCAATCCCCTCTCTCAATACCCAGTCTGCTCCCCTCTCTCAATACCCACTCTAATCCCCTCTCTCAATACCTAGTCTGCTCCCTCTCTCAATACCCACTCTAATCCCCTCTCTCAATACCCAGTCTGCTCCCCTCTCTCAATACCCACTCTAATCCCCTCTCTCAATACCCAGTCTGCTCCCTCTCTCAATACCCACTCTAATCCCCTCTCTCAATACCCACTCTAATCCCCTCTCTCAATACCCAGTCTGCTCCCCTCTCTCAATACCCACTCTAATCCCCTCTCTCAATACCCAGTCTGCTCCCTCTCTCAATACCCACTCTAATCCCCTCTCTCAATACCCACTCTAATCCCCTCTCTCAATACCCAGTCTGCTCCCCTCTCTCAATACCCACTCTAATCCCCTCTCTCAATACCCAGTCTGCTCCCTCTCTCAATACCCACTCTAATCCCCTCTCTCAATACCCAGTCTGCTCCCCTCTCTCAATACCCACTCTAATCCCCTCTCTCAATACCCAGTCTGCTCCCCTCTCTCAATACCCACTCTAATCCCCTCTCTCAATACCCAGTCTGCTCCCCTCTCTCAATACCCACTATAATCCCCTCTCTCAATACCCAGTCTGCTCCCTCTCTCAATACCCACAAATGCCCTCTCTCAATACCCATTTATTTCCCCAACGCCCCTGTGTCTTCTCTTTCTGTCTTTGATGCTGTTGTTCTGTGAGCTGTACTGTACAATTAGTTCATTCACCCCCTACCCCCTTGGCGCCTCTGGCAGATTGAGCTGTGTGTGTCTCCGTGCGTGTGTACGTGCCTGCATGCATGTGTCAGACTGACGCAGTCCAAAATGTTTTGGCACAAACTTCCGTTGTACGGTTCTTGCCTCAGCTCATTCAACCTAAAGCAGTCCAGCAGTTAGTCTTGTTCACATTTATACTCTTGATTAAATGATCTTCCTCACTATCAATTATTAGCTCATGGATAAATGTATTGATTGGAATGATAATATATTGGATCTTGAACGTTTTTCTATTCTCCATTCGTATAGCAGCAAACAGATTGATTAATGTTGTAGACTGTCATCTTTCCTTATAGGAGTTTATTGATTGCAGTGTGAATGCTTCATTTGATTTGATCGATTGATGACCGCGAGACACATTGTTCTTATTAAGACGTATTGTCTTGTACTGTCTGACCCATGAAAGAGTTTATAGTGTAAAATCAGAAACACTGAAATGCATGTCCTCTGTGTATGACCAGCCATAATTATCAATACTAGGAAGATGACCTCCCAGATGTTAGTAGAAACATAGAATAATGCTTTTATGTGTGGCTGTGTATGTTGATATGTGTGTGTATGTGTTCATATTTGTGCGTTGGTGTGGTCAGAACACTGTGTGTAGTATTTTTAAAGATAAAGGCTTTTCTAGTTCATAGATCAAAAGGGCTTTAGTGATGTTCTTCCTGGTTTGAGGATTAAACATACATGCACACTGGCTATATTACAGTACAGGTTTTAAAGATATTTGATCAGACATTGAGTATATATTGCATAATGGTATTAGAGAAGTGTCACTTCCTGACCTTAGTTCCTTTTTTATGTCTCTATTTTGGTTTGGTCAGGGCGTGAGTTGGGGTGGGCATTCTATGTTTTTCATTCTATGTTTTGTTCTGTGTGTTGTATTTCTATGTGTTTGGCCTGGTATGGTTCCCAATCAGAGGCAGCTGTCAATCGTTGTCTCTGATTGAGAACCATACTTAGGTAGCCTGTTCCCACCTGTGTTTGTGGGTAGTTGTTTTCTGTTTTTGTGTTCTGACAGAACTGTTTCAGTTTCGTTCATTCTCTTTTGTTGTTTTTCCATTCAGTGTTCAATTCATAATAAAAGATGAACACGTACCACACTGCACCTTGGTCCTCACCTTCTTTAACCCACGACAGACGTTACAAGAAGGTTGTGTAGTACAGTCTTTTGCATGCCACTGCCTTTATAGTGTAATCCCTATCCCCACTGGACACACTGGACTGCCTGCACTCTTCATGATTATATCTGACCAGGGCTTGAACCCGGGGTCATCTGCACCATTCAGGACTGTGTTGGCCCACTGAGGTTGTAGTTGTTTTAACATGTTCTCATAGGCTTTGTGTGAAGCTGTGTTGTGATGACACATTTTTTTATATACAGTGCCTTGCGAAAGTATTCGGCCCCCTTGAACTTTGCGACCTTTTGCCACATTTCAGGCTTCAAACATAAAGATATAAAACTGTATTTTTTGTGAAGAATCAACAACAAGTGGGACACAATCATGAAGTGGAACGACATTTATTGGATATTTCAAACTTTTTTAACAAATCAAAAACTGAAAAATTGGGCGTGCAAAATTATTCAGCCCCCTTAAGTTAATACTTTGTAGCGCCACCTTTTGCTGCGATTACAGCTGTAAGTCGCTTGGGTTATGTCTCTATCAGTTTTGCACATCGAGAGACTGACATTTTTTCCCATTCCTCCTTGAAAAACAGCACGAGCTCAGTGAGGTTGGATGGAGAGCATTTGTGAACAGCAGTTTTCAGTTCTTTCCACAGATTCTCGATTGGATTCAGGTCTGGACTTTGATTTGGCCATTCTAACACCTGGATATGTTTATTTTTGAACCATTCCATTGCAGATTTTGCTTTATGTTTTGGATCATTGTCTTGTTGGAAGACAAATCTCCGTCCCAGTCTCAGGTCTTTTGCAGACTCCATCAGGTTTTCTTCCAGAATGGTCCTGTATTTGGCTCCATCCATCTTCCCATCAATTTTAACCATCTTCCCTGTCCCTGCTGAAGAAAAGCAGGCCCAAAACCATGATGCTGCCACCACCATGTTTGACAGTGGGGATGGTGTGTTCAGCTGTGTTGCTTTTACGCCAAACATAACGTTTTGCATTGTTGCCAAAAAGTTCAATTTTGGTTTCATCTGACCAGAGCACCTTCTTCCACATGTTTGGTGTGTCTCCCAGGTGGCTTGTGGCAAACTTTAAACGACACTTTTTATGGATATCTTTAAGAAATGGCTTTCTTCTTGCCACTCTTCCATAAAGGCTGTTTGTCCTATTGTTGTCCTATGGACAGAGTCTCCCACCTCAGCTGTAGATCTCTGCAGTTCATCCAGAGTGATCATGGGCCTCGGACCTGCCTGGTGTGTTCCTTGTTCTTCATGATGCTCTCTGAGCTTTTAATGGACCTCTGAGACTATCACAGTGCAGGTGCATTTATACGGAGACTTGATTACACACAGGTGGATTGTATTTATCATCATTAGTCATTTAGGTCAACATTGGATCATTCAGAGATCCTCACTGAACTTCTGGAGAGAGTTTGCTGCACTGAAAGTAAAGGGGCTGAATAATTTTGCACGCCCAATTTTTCAGTTTTTGATTTGTTAAAAAAGTTTGAAATATCCAATAAATGTCGTTCCACTTCATGATTGTGTCCCACTTGTTGTTGATTCTTCACAAAAAAAAACAGTTTTATATCTTTATGTTTGAAGCCTGAAATGTGGCAAAAGGTCGCAAAGTTAAAGGGGGCCGAATACTTTCGCAAGGCACTGTATATATTTTCAATTGAACCTTTATTTAACTAGGCAAGTCAGTTAAGAACAAATTCTTATTTACAATGACGGCCTGCACCGGCAAAACCCGGACGACGCTGGGCCAATTGTGCGCCGCCCTATTGGACTCCCAATCATGGCTGGATGTGATACATCCTGGATTCAAACCAGGGACTGTGGTGCCTTAGACCGCTGTGCCACTTGGGAGCAACTATGACCGGGGGGGGGGGGGGGACAAAGGCAGACAGGCAGCTATGTGTACACCTCAGCCCTCTGAAGTACCCAAAGGACACACAGTATGTTCATCCGCTCAGTGCGCAGAACAAAGTGGGGTAGTGTGTCACACTGACGCAGGCGATAGGTGTAAAGTACTTATTATGCAATAGGGGGGCTAGTGTGTGTGTGTGTGTGTGTGTGTGTGTTTGAGCAGAATTCACCGGAGCAGTTCAACATGAAATAGGCCTAGTGTTTTTCACCTCTCGTGTTTCTTTAAGGTGGGTGATCCCTGGAGGAATAGAGGGCGGCTATTCAGAAGATATTCAGTCAGTCATATGAACAGGCTCACACACACAGACACATTGTTCTTCTTGTTGACGTTTTCTCATGTTTTTGTTCTACCTTGTTATTTTTAGTATTACATTGTTATTGATTATCTCATTGTTGGGGTTAGAACTGCAAGAAAGGCATTTCACTGTACTGGTGCACCTGACATTACAACTTGAAACATTCAGTGGTGGAAAATGTACTCGTTTGTCATACTTGAGTAAAATTAAAGATACCTTACTAGAAAATGACTCAAGTAAAAGTGAAAGTCACCCAGTAAAATACTACTTGAGTAAAAGTCTAAAAGTATTTGGTTTTAAATATATCTAAGTGTCAAAGTTAAATGTAATTGCAAAAATATACTTATCAAAAATAAATGTATAAATAATTTTAAATTCCTTATATTAAGCAAACCAGACGGCACCACTTTCTTGTTGTTTCTATTTATAGCCAGGGACACACTCCAACACTCAGGCATCATTTACAAATTAAGTATGTGTGTTTAGCGAGTCTGCCAGATCAGAGGCAGTAAGGATGACCAGGGATGTTCTCTTGAGAAGTGCAGAGATTGGACTATTTTCATGTCCTGCTAAGCACTCAAAATGTAACAAGTACTTTTGGGTGTCAGGGAAAATGTATGGAGTAAAAAGTACATGATTCTAATGAGGAATATAGTGAAATAAAAGTAAACGTTGTCTAAAATATAAATAGTAAAGTAAAGCACAGATACCCCCCAAAACGACTTAAGTACTTTAAAGTATTTTTACTTAAGTACTTTACACCACTGGAAACATTGGAAGCCAATGGCTACCCATGTAGAGGATTGTTTCCCCGTGTGTTTGTCTTGAGCTGTTAGCTGATGGCTAGTTGTCTGGAGATGGATGTGTAGAGAAATGTGTGTGTGTCATGACATCAGGCACAGCCAGAGGACAGTGGCCTTGACAGTCAAATATTTACTCTCCACACACACACACCGATTGTCACATGTCGCTGAGTCCCTAAATCCCCCATTCCCTCCCAGGGCAATGTGCATGCGTTGCTTCTTCTCTCTAGCCCAATTACAGCACACTCCTCCAGACAGTAGCACGTTATATTAGCATAGTTATGATTAGCATTGTGTTGATCTGTGTGTTGTTCTCCCTTAGCCCTGAGGAGAGCTGACCCACTTCCAGTGAGTAGTGCTCAATCTGTTAGCGTGCTAGAGTATTAGCGTGAGGAGGGAGAACGATGGAGGAGACAGCGGACATTTTGTCCTCATCAGGGTCTGTTTCCTCCGGGTGAATGATATTCTCAGTCTCACCGTCTGTCTTCCAAGCCTTGTGATCTGGTTTGTCGGATTGTCTGTCTTGTGTATGTGTGGGGGGGGAGGGTATGTGTGTATGTACGTATGTGTTTGTGTGTGAATACACGTGTGTGTGTGTGTGAATACACGTGTGTGTGTGTGTGTGTGTGTGTGTGTGTGTGTGTGTGTGTGTGTGTGTGTATTCGGTGCCATCTCCCAACCATAATAAGTTGCTGCTTCAGTGGTCTGTGGAGGTGAGGAAAACTTCTTGTCTGTCTACTGAGGAAATAAAGGCCTGGTCTCCCAGCCAACTTCTCCTGCCTGGAACAGGAGTAGAACGTTACCTGGGACAGGACAATAGAATGTTACCTGGGACAGAACAATAGAATGTTACCTGGAACAGGACAATAGAATGTTACCTGGGACAGAACAATAGAATGTTACCTGGAACAGAACAATAGAATGTTACCTGGAACAGGACAATAGAATGTTACCTGGAACAGGACAATAGAATG
>NW_027258696.1:0-58937 GCF_045791955.1 Oncorhynchus clarkii lewisi | reverse complement strand
CCGGGGGGAGAGTTTGCGGAATTCCACCCGGAGGGGCAGACGAGACAGCCTATAGGGAGGAGGTCAGAGACCTGGCCGGGTGGTGCCATAATAACAACCTATCCCTCAACGTAATCAAGACAAAGGAGATGATTGCGGACTACAGGAAAAGGAGGACTGAGCACGCCAACATGCTCATCAATGGGGCTGTATTGGAGCAGGTTGAGACCTTCAAGTTCCTTGGTGTCCACATCACCAACAAACTAGAATGGTCCAAACACACCAAGACAGTTGTGAAGAGGGCATGACAACCTATTCCCACTCAGGAGACTGAAATGATTTGGCATGGGTCCTCAGATCATAAAAAGGTTCTATTGCTGCAACATCGAGAGCATCCTGAGTGGTTGCATCACTGCCTGGCAACTGCTCGGCCTCCGACCGCAAGGCTCTACAGAGGGTAGGTTCAACATGTCGCGGAGAACATTGTTTACCAGAGCCTGGAATACAGCAGGGGCGTTGGTGAGGCCAAATAGCATGACCAAGTACTTGTAGTGGCCGCAGGCCATGTTGAATGCGGTCTTCCATTCAGCTCTTCGTGTAGATTCTGTATTGCCATTCCACTGGCAATAGCCCAGCTCTACCTAGTTGCATAGGCTCGGGAAGAGGTAACTCAGCCATCTTCGGAAACTCTCGGGGAAGGTCGGGAAGCATTGCGGTTCTCTCTGCAAACGGGATCCTTGGACTTCCGAGATGACTCGGAGGCAAGGTGGAATTCCTGGACTTGCGAGCGAAGACAAATTTCCTCTCCCTCCATCATTCCTGTAGTCACCCATCGATTCGGATGGTCAAAGCGATGAGGGAATCGAGATCCGTCGGTAACTCCCGAGCAGAAAGCTCATCTTTGATGTCCTCCGAGATGCTGTGCAGGAACATATCGAACAGTGCTTCCTGGTTACAAGCACTCTATGCTGCCAATGTGCGGAAATCCACTGCATAATCAGCCACACTGCAGCAGCTGGATTAGCCTTCGGGCAGCTTCTCTCCCGGAGAACAGGGCGTAAAAAACATTCTTCACTTCTCCCACGAATCCCTCCAGACTAACGCAAATGGCCGGCGGCTGTTCCCATACAGCAGTATCCCAGGTGAGAGCCCTCCGGGACATCAGCGTGATGAGATAGGCTATCTTGGAGCAATCCGAGGGGAAGGAGGAGGACTGAACCTCGAAAATGAGGGCACACTGAGCTAGAAATGCTACACAGGTGTTCGACTCTCCATTGAAGTGTTCCGGGGGGATAAACGGGGCTCCCGAGAAGGTTGAGTGACCGATGAGACGGCGCTGCTAGCAGTTGGGTTACTGACGAACTGTGGGGTTACCAACGTGATAGGCTGCCTCCCAGACAACCCGCAGAATTGCTCCAGTAAAGCGTCCAATGCCCGGTCATGACATTCAGCCAATGTTTTGAACCCTCCATAAGGCCACGAAGCAATTCCTCATGCCCCATGATGGTGGCTTCCTGGGAGGAGAACGGCAGTCAGGGTCAGGTCAGGCAGAGGTTGGAAATCCAGAGGTGGGGCAAAGGTACAGGACGGCAGGCAGGCTCAGGGTCAGGGTCAGGGGCAGGCAGAATGGTCAGGCGGGTAGGTTCAGGGTCAAGACAGGCAAGGTTCAAAAACCAGGGGGACGAGAAAGGAGAAACTGAAGAAAGCAGAAGCTGATACAAAATGCTGGTTGAGTTGACAAACAAGACAAACTGGCAACAAACAAACAGAGAACACAGGTATATATACACAGGGGATAATGTGAAAGATGGGCGACACCTGGAGGGGGGTGGAGACAATCACAAAGACAGGTGAAACAGATCAGGGTGTGACAGGGTTACGTTTAGGGTTAGGATAAGAGTTAAGGTTAGGTTTAGGGTTAAGTAGATAGTTTGTTGAAAGGTTACTGATAGTCTGTAGAGCATCTAAAGGTGGACTACCCAAATAAAGTGTTGCTAAATTGGCAATAAACAAGTAGACTGCTGATTGGCCAGCTCAGCCAATGTTCTACCATGGCATCATGTTCTATGAAGAAATAGCAAGCATTTTTTGAACAGTCTGCTAAAAGATACAAGTTTGATGTGTGTTTTTATAAAGTATGTTTTTCTCCAATTTATGCTTTCCCACAAATATGAGTATAGGATGACTCAACAACATTATTTGGGTGTGAGTAAGCTGAACATAAGATTTTAAAAGTGAAGTTTTCACAGGACAGGTACTCTAAAGTAACTGGATAGAGGGAAGCATTCCATCTATTCTACATTTGTTATTGACTGTAAAGTGTCTGATGACTCCATCAATCCCAGGGACACTACAGTCCAGACCCTGACCCTACAACCTGACCCCGCACACTGACCCTACACCCTGACCCTACACGCTGACTCAATGCCCTGACCCTACGCCCTGACCCTACACCCTGACCCTAAATCCTTCTGTTAGAGATGGAATAATCATAAACAAGTATGACACCTCTCTCTCTCTCTCTCTCTCTCTCTCTGTGTTTACGAAAGCTGTGAAGATGGGCCACATCCTGGTGATAGAAGAGGCAGACAAAGCCCCACTAACCTCGCCTCTTGTCTCTGGTACACACACACACACACACACACACACACACACACACACACACACACACACACACACACACACACACACACACACACACACACACACTGTGTACATTTTTCTGTGAGACTCTTCAGCATAGTGAAAGTTTAGTTAGAAGTGGAAAGTAAAACAGAGTGTAAACAGACAGTGTTTTTCTAAGTCTATTGGTACCTGTCCATAAAGGCTTTTATGCTATTCCCCGTGAGCAGCTTGGAAGCAGCTTGGATGATGCTGGATCGTAGATGTTAACATTTGTTTATCTTTGTTGATATCCTATCTGCTATTTATCTCTTCGATCATCCTCCCTGTCTCTACAGAGGACCTGGGACACTTCTCTGTCACCCTTTCAAAACACATTTTTGCTCGGACCGAAGGTGTGTGTCTGTGTGTGTGTGTGTGTGTGTGTGTGTGTGTGTGTGTGTGTGTGTGTGTGTGTGTGTGTGTGTGCATGTGCATATGTGTGCGTGTATACGTGTGTGTGTGTGTGTGCATACGTGTGTGTGTGTGTGTGTATATGTGTGTGCTGTGCTGATTGTGTGTTTTCTCCACTAACTGGGAAACGACTTCTTTGGCTCTCTGGGTAAGACAGCTTTTTTTGAGGGTTGGGATGTTTAATGGAATTATTTTATTTTATTTTTTGGGGGGGGGGAAATTTCATCAAAGTCTACTGGAGGACAATTTATTTTTAACAACGACAAAATAACTTAAAACTAATATTTTTCCAGTACATTTTAGGTTCAGCAAATCCCCTTATTGTTCGGGATACCTTTAAAATTCAATTCAATATTCATCAATAATAAAAAAGCAGTTTCTGTCTAAAGAGACAAGACGAACAATGGAATACTAATAGTACAGGTAGATATCAATAAAAACTACAGAGATACAAAAATGTTAGAGAAAAAAACAAAAACAACTGGAGGAACTTATTCAAGAACGATCTAATGTAATCTATTACAGAAAAATGGGATGGAATATGGGGAAAAAAATGCACCAAATTCTTCCTGAATCTCCAACACTGGAACGCTACCAAAAATAATTTGCAGAAACCTGTTATCTATGATTCTCCAAATTATATTTTAAAAGGGAAAACTAAATATTTTAGGCAGATGTTTTCTTTTCCGTCTCATTCTCACCTTCTGAATGAGAATTTTTCCAAATAATTTGCATTTTTTTAAATAAACAAATGTACAAAAAAATCAGTGTGATCAGTGTGAAAGCCAAATTACAGAGTGATAACCTGTTGAGGCTATTAGATCCTTTCAGTCTGGAAAAACGCCAGGGCTTGATGGTATACCGGTAGAGGTATATCAAGCCTTTTTTGATACAGTTGAAGTCGGACGTTTACATACAGCACAGCTTAGCCAAATACATTTAAACTCAGTTTTTCACAATTCCTGACATTTAATCCTTGAAAATATTCCCTGTTTTAGGTCCGTTAGGATCACCACTTCATTTTAAGAATGTGAAATGTCAGAATAATAGTAAAGAGAATGATTTATATTATTTCATCACATTCCCAGTGGGTCACAAGCTTACATACACTCAATTAGTATTTTTTAGCATTGTCTTTAAATTCTTTAACTTGGGTCAAACATTTCGGGTAGCTTTCCACAAGTTTCCCTCAATTATTTGGGTGGATTTTAGCCCATTCATCCTTACTGAGCTGGTGTAACTGAGTCAGATTTGTAGGCCTCCTTGCTCACAAACGCTTCAGTTCTGCCCAGAAATTTTGTATAGAATTGAGGTCAGGGCTTTGTGATGGCATCTCCAATAGCTTGACTTTGTATTCCTTAAGCCATTTTGCCACAACTTTGGAAGTATGCATGGGGTCATTGTACATTTGGAAGACCCATTTGTGACCAATCTTTAAATTCATGACTGATGTCTTGAGATGTTGCTTCAATATATCCACAAGTTTCCTTCTCATGATGCTATCTATTTTGTGAAGTGCACCAGTCCCTTCTGCAGCAAAGCACCCCCACAACATGATGCTGCCACACCCATGCTTCATGGTTGGGATGGTGTTCTTCGGTTGCAAGCTTCCCTCATTTTTCCTCCAAACATAACGATGGTCATTATGGCCAAACAGTTCTATTTTTGTTTCATCAGACCAGAGGACATTTCTCCAAAGAGTACAATCTTTGTTCCCATGTGCAGTTGCAAACAGTAGTCTGGCTTTTTTTATGGCAGTTTTGGTGCAGTGGTTTCTTCCTTGCTGAGTGGCCTTTCAGGTTATGTCGATATAGGACTCATTTTGCTGTGGATATAGATACTTTTGTACCTGTTTCCTCCAGCATCTTCACAAGGTCCTTTGCTGTTGTTTGGGATTGATTTGCACTTTTCGCACCAAAGTACGTTAATCTCTAGGAGACAGAACGCGTCTCCTTCCTGAGAGGTATGATGGCTGCGTGATCCCATGGTGTTTATACTTGCGTACTATTGTTTGTACAGGTGAACATGGTACCTTCAGGCGTTTGGAAATTGCTCCCAAGGATGAAGCAGACTTGTGGAGGTCTACAATTTTTTTTCTGAGGTCTTGGCTGATTTCTTTTGATTTTCCCATGATGTCAAGCAAAGAGGCACTGAGTTTGAAGGTAGGCCTTGAAATACATCCACAGGTACACCTCCAATTGACTCAAACCATGAAGCTTCTAAAGCCATGACATCTGGAATTTTCCAAGCTGTTTAAAGGCATAGTCAATTTAGTGTATGTTAACTTCTGACCCACTGGAATTGTGATATAGTGAATTATAAGTTAAATAATCTGTTTGTAAACCATTTTTGGAAGAATTACTTGTGTCATGCACAAAGTAGATGTCCAAACCGACTTGCCAAAAATATAGTTTGATAACAAGAAATTTGTGGAGTGGTTGAAAAACTGGTTTTAATGACTCCAACCTAAGTGTATGTAAACTTCCGATTTCAACTCTATACTCATGGCTCCATTATTAGCTTATTTTAACAACTCCTAAAGAAATGGTAGTCTGTCAGGTACTCAGCAGGAAGGTCTGATTTCGCTATTATTACATCAATACCCAGATGGCAAATATAAAGATCTAGTCTATCTAAAAAACTGGAGGCCTCTTACACTTCAATGTTGTGATGGAAAAATACTAGTGACATTTATAGCACTCAGAATTAAAAAGGTTTTACCAGGTATTGTTCATCCTGATCAGACAGTTTTTTTGCATGGATGATACATTGGAGATAATATACGACAACTACTAGAAATAATAGAACATCATGAAACAGCTAAGAAGTCAGGCTTGGTATTTATAGCGGATTTTGAAAAGTAAGACTTGATTTTATTTCTAAATGCCTGGATTTCTTCAATTTCAGCGAGTCTCTTATAAAATGGGTAAAAGTGATATACTGTATAGCAACCCAAATCAAATCAAATCAAATTTTTATTTGTCACATACACATGGTTAGCAGATGTTAATGCGAGTGTAGCGAAATGCTTGTGCTTCTAGTTCCGACAATGCAGTAATAACAAGTAATCTAACTAACAATTCCAAAACTACTGTCTTGTACACAGTGTAAGGGGATAAAGAATATGTACATAAGGATATATGAATGAGTGATGGTACAGAGCAGCATAGGCAAGATACAGTAGATGGTATCGAGTACAGTATGTACAAATGAGATGAGTATGTAAACAAAGTGGTATAGTTTAAAGTGGCTAGTGATACATGTATTACATAAGGATACAGTCGATGATATAGAGTACAGTATATACGTATGCATATGCGATGAATAATGTAGGGTAAGTAACATTATATAAGGTAGCATTGTTTAAAGTGGCTAGTGATATATTTACATCATTTCCCATCAATTCCCATTATTAAAGTGGCTGGAGTTGAGTCAGTGTCAGTGTGTTGGCAGCAGCCACTCAGTGTTAGTGGTGGCTGTTTAACAGTCTGATGGCCTTGAGATAGAAGCTGTTTTTCAGTCTCTCGGTCCCAGCTTTGATGCACCTGTACTGACCTCGCCTTCTGGATGATAGCGGGGTGAACAGGCAGTGGCTCGGGTGGTTGATGTCCTTGATGATCTTTATGGCCTTCCTGTGACATCGGGTGGTGTAGGTGTCCTGGAGGGCAGGTAGTTTGCCCCCGGTGATGCGTTGTGCAGACCTCACTACCCTCTGGAGAGCCTTACGGTTGAGGGCGGTGCAGTTGCCATACCAGGCGGTGATACAGCCCGCCAGGATGCTCTCGATTGTGCATCTGTAGAAGTTTGTGAGTGCTTTTGGTGACAAGCCGAATTTCTTCAGCCTCCTGAGGTTGAAGAGGCGCTGCTGCGCCTTCTTCACGATGCTGTCTGTGTGAGTGGACCAATTCAGTTTGTCTGTGATGTGTATGCCGAGGAACTTAAAACTTGCTACCCTCTCCACTACTGTTCCATCGATGTGGATAGGGGGGTGTTCCCTCTGCTGTTTCCTGAAGTCCACAATCATCTCCTTAGTTTTGTTGACGTTGAGTGTGAGGTTATTTTCCTGACACCACACTCCGAGGGCCCTCACCTCCTCCCTGTAGGCCGTCTCGTCGTTGTTGGTAATCAAGCCTACCACTGTTGTGTCGTCCGCAAACTTGATGATTGAGTTGGAGGCGTGCGTGGCCACGCAGTCGTGGGTGAACAGGGAGTACAGGAGAGGGCTCAGAACGCACCCTTGTGGGGCCCCAGTGTTGAGGATCAGCGGGGAGGAGATGTTGTTGCCTACCCTCACCACCTGGGGGCGGCCCGTCAGGAAGTCCAGTACCCAGTTGCACAGGGCGGGGTCGAGACCCAGGGTCTCGAGCTTGATGACGAGCTTGGAGGGTACTATGGTGTTGAATGCCGAGCTGTAGTCGATGAACAGCATTCTCACATAGGTATTCCTCTTGTCCAGATGGGTTAGGGCAGTGTGCAGTGTGGTTGAGATTGCATCGTCTGTGGACCTATTTGGGCGGTAAGCAAATTGGAGTGGGTCTAGGGTGTCAGGTAGGGTGGAGGTGATATGGTCCTTGACTAGTCTCTCAAAGCACTTCATGATGACGGATGTGAGTGCTACGGGGCGGTAGTCGTTTAGCTCAGTTACCTTAGCTTTCTTGGGAACAGGAACAATGGTGGCCCTCTTGAAGCATGTGGGAACAGCAGACTGGTATAGGGATTGATTGAATATGTCCGTAAACACACCGGCCAGCTGGTCTGCGCATGCTCTGAGGGCGCGGCTGGGGATGCCGTCTGGGCCTGCAGCCTTGCGAGGGTTAACACGTTTAAATGTCTTAGTCACCTCGGCTGCAGTGAAGGAGAGACCGCATGTTTTCGTTGCAGGCCGTGTCAGTGGCACTGTATTGTCCTCAAAGCGGGCAAAAAAGTTATTTAGTCTGCCTGGGAGCAAGACATCCTGGTCCGTGACTGGGCTGGATTTCTTCCTGTAGTCCGTGATTGACTGTAGACCCTGCCACATGCCTCTTGTGTCTGAGCCGTTGAATTGAGATTCTACTTTGTCTCTGTACTGGCGCTTAGCTTGTTTGATAGCCTTGAGGAGGGAATAGCTGCACTGTTTGTATTCGGTCATGTTACCAGACACCTTCCCTGATTAAAAGCAGTGGTTCGCGCTTTCAGTTTCACACGAATGCTGCCATCAATCCACGGTTTCTGGTTAGGGAATGTTTTAATCGTTGCTATGGGAACGACATCTTCAACGCACGTTCTAATGAACTCGCACACCGAATCAGCGTATTCGTCAATGTTGTTATCTGACGCAATACGAAACATCTCCCAGTCCACGTGATGGAAGCAGTCTTGGAGTGTGGAGTCAGCTTGGTCGGACCAGCGTTGGACAGACCTCAGCGTGGGAGCCTCTTGTTTTAGTTTCTGTCTGTAGGCAGGGATCAACAAAATGGAGTCGTGGTCAGCTTTTCCGAAAGGGGGGCGGGGCAGGGCCTTATATGCGTCGCGGAAGTTAGAGTAACAATGATCCAAGGTCTTTCCACCCCTGGTTGCGCAATCGATATGCTGATAAAATTTGGGGAGTCTTGTTTTCAGATTAGCCTTGTTAAAATCCCCAGCTACAATGAATGCAGCCTCCGGATAAATCGTTTCCAGTTTGCAGAGAGTTAAATAAAGTTCGTTCAGAGCCATCGATGTGTCTTCTTGGGGGGTGATATATACGGCTGTGATTATAATCGAAGAGAATTCTCTTGGTAGATAATGCGGTCTACATTTGATTGTGAGGAATTCTAAATCAGGTGAACAGAAGGATTTGAGTTCCTGTATGTTTCTTTCATCACACCATGTCACGTTGGCCATGAGGCATACGCCTCCGCCCCTCTTCTTACCAGAAAGATGTTTGTTTCTGTCAGCGCGATGCGTGGAGAAACCTGTTGGCTGCACCGCTTCGGATAGAGTCTCTCCAGTGAGCCATGTTTCAGTGAAGCAAAGGACGTTACAGTCTCTGATGTCCCTCTGGAATGCTACCCTTGCTCGGATTTCATCAACCTTGTTGTCAAGAGACTGGACATTGGCAAGAAGAATGCTAGGGAATGGTGCACGGTGTGCCCGTCTCCGGAGTCTGACCAGAAGACCGCCTCGTTTCCCTCTCTTTCGGAGTCGTTTTTTTGGGTCGCTGCATAGGATCCACTCCGTTGTCCTGTTTGTAAGGCAGAACACAGGGTCCGCGTCGCGAAAAACATATTCTTGGTCGTACTGATGGTGAGTTGACGCTGATCTTATATTCAGTAGTTCTTCTCGACTGTATGTAATGAAACCTAAGATGACCTGGGGTACTAATGTAAGAAATAACACGTAAAAAAACAAAAAACTGCATAGTTTCCTAGGAACGCGAAGCGAGGCGGCCATCTCTGTCGGCGCCGGAAGTCTACTCACAGTGTAAAAGAGTAAATAGCAGCTACTTCTCAGAGAGTTTTGAATTGTCAAGAGGAGTTAAATGTGGGTGTCCGCTGTCATCCTATCTTTTCGTTATGGCCATTAAAATGCTAACTCTTAAAAATCAGATCAAATAACAACATTAGAGGATTAGAAATGCAAGGCTTAAAAACAAAGGTGTCCATGCATGCCAATGACTCAAGTTTTATATTACCCTGCAGTTTACCTATAAATTGAGCTGACAGTGAAATAGACTTACTTGGTATTGGTGTTTGGTATTTGGTATTTTATTAGGATCCCCAATAGCTGTTGCAAAAGCAGCAGCTAGTCTTCCTGGGTCCACACAAAACATAATGCAGAATGACATAATACAGAACATTAATAGAAAAGAACAGCTCAAGTACAGAACTACATAAAACAATATAAAGGCACATTTAGCCTACATATCAATGCATACACAAACTATCTAGGTCAAATAGGGGAGAGGCGTTGTGTGCGAGGTGCTGCTTTATCTTTTTTTGAAATTTGCGGTTTATTCGCGGTTCGCGGTTTATTTGAGCAATATGAGATATTAATTTCACAAAATATATAAGTGAGCTATCCACAATGAATTTCACTAGAAAACTAGTAAAAATAGACAAGATCCTGCAACCATGGAGAGGTAGATACCTGCACTGATTAACTCCTTAGTCCTATCTCAGTTTACTCACTTACTTATGGCAATGCCTACTCCTGATGATTAATTTTCAAATCATATGAGCAAAAAATATTTCACTTTATTTGGGATGCTAGATGCTAAACCAGACAAGACAAAGCGAGCCGATCTACATAATGAATATGAGCTGGGATGAGATTATTAAATATAAAAGCGCTAAACCTCTCTCTAAAACCTTCACTTCACTTGTTTAAAAATGGCCTTTTTGCCCTTGTGTAGATTGCCATGTCTCATTTTGGATTAATTGAAATTGAAAACCTTTTTCAAAAGTATCGCTCTTTTTCAAGCAAGCATTGTGAAAGCTGGATACAATTTCAATTTCATCCCCTTGAAAAGATAGAACAAACATTACAACAAATATTAAGGCTAAACTCAAATGTGCTGGTTGATAAAATACCTTAATTTATGGAAAATATGTCTGAAAAGGGTTCAACAAAAAAAGGACTCCAAATCCAGACCTCCATGGGTTGATAAATTTGATTTCCATTGATAATTTTTGTGTGATTTTGTTGTCAGCACATTCAACTATGTAAATCAAAAAGTATTTAATAAGAATATTTCATTCATTCAGATCTAGGATGTGTTATTTTAGTGTTCCCTTAATTTTTTTGAGCAGTGTTTATTCAACTTGCAATCTGTGGATTCTAATTGATTAGATAGATTCAAATTGTATGCTAAACATCACAGCATAGTTGACGATATATGGTGTGTAGAAATCCGAAGTGGGTGGCCAGTAGAGATAGGGGCGATGGGCTAAGGCTAGCTGAGGGTTGGGATGTGTAATGGAATTATTTTATTATCATTTAGTATTATTTTTCTCTGGGGGGAGGGGGGAATGTGTGGGGGGGGGGGGGGGGGTCTCAGATGGTTGAGGGGCAGGTCTCGGGGAACTGTGGGGGGGATGTTTGTGTGTGTGTGATTTCCAGTAGATCACTATGGCAATACAGAAAGTTAGTGTATAGAGTAGTGATAATAGACCAATTACTGAACTGTTACCGTGGAAAATGGCCCAATCCAACCACACATCAACAAAGTTTTTCCCCCTGGCCTGTCAGCTTATTCACGTGCGAAGATGATGGGTGATTGTTGATGGCTGACAGGCAGTACAATGAAAATAAATCAATTTCATTTGCCATCAAAATATCAGCTAAAGTGCAAAACAATTTCCAAGTGTTTTTGGAAATAAGAGAATGTTGACAATCAACATTCACTTGGATTCAGCAAAGCGAATGAGAATGTCAGAACAGTTCCCACAGCAGAGGCAGTTCACCATGACTGAAGTGGTTGCAGGGAAGAAGACTGTGGCAAGCGCTGAAATAATCAAGGTGAGTGGTGTTCTACTCAAACTTTAACTCCGCTAACCTCTCTGCTCTCCCCAGTCTAACCTTGGCTTTAGTAGGGTGGTCGACACTCTGCTCTCCTCAGTCTAACCTTGGCTTTAGTAGGGTGGTCGACACTCTGCTCTCCCCAGTCTAACCTTGGCTTTAGTAGGGTGGTCGGCTCTCTGCTCTCCCCAGTCTAACCTTGGCTTCAGCAGGGTGGTCAGCACTCTGCTCTCCCCAGTCTAACCTTTGCTTTAGTAGGGTGGTCGACACTCTGCTCTCCCCAGTCTAGCCTTGGCTTTAGTAGGGTGGTCGGCTCTCTGCTCTCCCCGGTCTAACCTTGGCTTCAGCAGGGTGGTCAGCACTCTGCTCTCCCCAGTCTAACCTTGGCTTTAGTAGGGTGGTCGGCTCTCTGCTCTCCCCAGTCTAACCTTGGCTTCAGCAGGGTGGTCAGCACTCTGCTCTCCCCAGTCTGTCTATGGAGAGCACTGCTCAAAGCACTGAGTGTAATTTGTCAGCTTTACCGTTTTAAACTCTCTTTAAAACTTCATACGGATCACGAAAGCACAATCTTTCTGGATTTTTTTTTAGAAATGGTAATACTGTTTTAAAAGTACATATCAACCACAATACTATGTTTGTATGTTTCCTGTTCTATATCTCCCTTACGACCCTTTCATAAAAGAATCACAAAAAAATCACAATCTCAAATATTTTGAAGACAAGAAATATCTATCCTCCAATGGAAAGCGATTGATCAGCTTTGAATATATGTATATGTATGTATCGCAAGGCACTGTACATACAGTGCCTTGCGAAAATATTCGGCCCCCTTGAACTTTGCGACCTTTTGCCACATTTCAGGCTTCAAACATAAAGATATAAAACTGTATTTTTTTGTGAAGAATCAACAACAAGTGGGACACAATCATGAAGTGGAACGACATTTATTGGATATTTCAAACTTTTTTAACAAATCAAAAACTGAAAAATTGGGCGTGCAAAATTATTCAGCCCCTTTACTTTCAGTGCAGCAAACTCTCTCCAGAAGTTCAGTGAAGATCTCTGAATGATCCAATGTTGACCTAAATGACTAATGATGATAAATACAATCCACCTGTGTGTAATCAAGTCTCCGTATAAATGCATCTGCACTGTGATAGTCTCAGAGGTCCGTTAAAAGCGCATAGAGCATCATGAAGAACAAGGAACACACCAGGCAGGTCCGAGATACTGTTGTGAAGAAGTTTAACCTCTTACTTCTACCCCCTCCTTTTTTGAAAATTCTGTTAAAAATCGCGCAACTTTTCAGCGTCCTGCTACTCATGCCAGGAATATAGTATATGCATATGATTAGTATGTGTGGATAGAAAACACGGCTGTGACTATAACAGATCGTGTGTTTCATTGAAAAACGCAAGAAAAACTGCTCTCTGAAAGCAAAAAATAATTTCCATAAGTCACTTCCACCAGTTGTTAAAAGAGAACAGAATTTAATGGGAATCTGCCTGCAATTCATACAAATTCCGCACGATGGCGCCATTGTCCTAATTTTCAATTGAATTAATTGTTGGAAAATCCATCTATCTGACCTCCATTTTCCCAGTCTTCACCCGGATGCAGTTGAGGGAGATATCAGATGGCATTGTTTTTGAAGTGAAGACCTATTGAAGAGACATCGCCCTGTAATCATTTTGATAGATTATAAACGTTTACTAATACCTAAAGTTGGATTACAAAAGGATTTCGAAGTGTTTTGTGAAAGTTTATCGTCGACTTTTTTAATTTTAAAAAATTACGCAGCGTTTAAAAACGATGATTTTTTCTGAATGACACAACTTCCATACAAAGCTATTTTGGGTATATATGGACCGATTTAAACGAAAAAAAGACCCAATAGTGATGTTTATGGG
Source organism: Oncorhynchus clarkii lewisi (assembly GCF_045791955.1). Lineage (NCBI taxonomy): Eukaryota > Metazoa > Chordata > Actinopteri > Salmoniformes > Salmonidae > Oncorhynchus > Oncorhynchus clarkii. Next base: position 45,495 of record NW_027258696.1, on the reverse strand, counting down.
GCATATAGGAGTGCCAAGAAAGAAGCTCGTCTAAGGTAATGAATGTTTTATATTTTATTTCTGCGTTTTGGGTAGCGCCGGCTATCGCAAAATCTGTTGTTTACGTGTCGAGCTGGCATTTTGGGGGGTGCATGCTATCAGATAATAGCTTCTGATGCTTTCGCCGAAAAGCATTTTAAAAATCTGACTTGCTGGCTAGGTTCACAACGAGTGTAGCTTTAATTCAATACCCTGCTTGTGAATTTTGATCAAAGATTGAGTTGTAACGAGTACATTTAGCATTTAGCGTAGCGCATTTGCATTTCCAGGGGCATACTTGGGACGTCTGCGTGTCAAGTATTCTCAAGAAGTTAAAGCCGGATTTGGATACAAAAAGATTTCCCAAGCTTTAAACATCCCAAGGAGCACTGTGCAAGCGATAATATTGAAATGGAAGGAGTATCAGACCACTGCAAATCTACCAAGACCTGGCCGTCCCTCTAAACTTTCAGCTCATACAAGGAGAAGACTGATCAGAGATGCAGCCAAGAGGCCCATGATCACTCTGGATGAACTGCAGAGATCTACAGCTGAGGTGGGAGACTCTGTCCATAGGACAACAATCAGTCGTATATTGCACAAATCTGGCCTTTATGGAAGAGTGGCAAGAAGAAAGCCATTTCTTAAAGATATCCATAAAAAGTGTCGTTTAAAGTTTGCCACAAGCCACCTGGGAGACACACCAAACATGTGGAAAAAGGTGCTCTGGTCAGATGAAACCAAAATTGAACTTTTTGGCAACAATGCAAAACGTTATGTTTGCCGTAAAAGCAACACAGCTGAACACACCATCCCCACTGTCAAACATGGTGGTGGCAGCATCATGGTTTGGGCCTGCTTTTCTTCAGCAGGGACAGGGAAGATGGTTAAATTGATGGGAAGATGGATGGAGCCAAATACAGGACCATTCTGGAAGAAAACCTGATGGAGTCTGCAAAAGACCTGAGACTGGGACGGAGATTTGTCTTCCAACAAGACAATGATCCAAAACATAAAGCAAAATCTACAATGGAATGGTTCAAAAATAAACATATCCAGGTGTTAGAATGGCCAAGTCAAAGTCCAGACCTGAATCCAATCGAGAATCTGTGGAAAGAACTGAAAACTGCTGTTCACAAATGCTCTCCATCCAACCTCACTGAGCTCGAGCTGTTTTGCAAGGAGGAATGGGAAAAAAATTCAGTCTCTCGATGTGCAAAACTGATAGAGACATACCCCAAGCGACTTACAGCTGTAATCGCAGCAAAAGGTGGCGCTACAAAGTATTAACTTAAGGGGGCTGAATAATTTTGCACGCCCAATTTTTCAGTTTTTGATTTGTTAAAAAAGTTTGAAATATCCAATAAATGTCGTTCCACTTCATGATTGTGTCCCACTTGTTGTTGATTCTTCACAAAAAAATACAGTTTTATATCTTTATGTTTGAAGCCTGAAATGTGGCAAAAGGTCGCAAAGGTTAAGGGGGCCGAATACTTTCGCAAGGCACTGTATATATATATATATATATATATATATATATATATATATATATATAATTTTTTGTGAGAGAGATAGAGAGAGAGAGAGTAAGAATGGGAAGTGCATCTCGTGTTGGTAGCAAGCCTGACAGAGAGAAGAGGTGTGTGTGAGTGGGAAAGGAAGGTGCATCTCGTGTTGGTAGAAAGCCCCAAGCCTGATAGAGAGGAGAGGTGTGAGTGAGTGAGTGAGTGAGGGAGGGAGGGAGTGTGTGAGTGAGTGAGAGAGAGAACGAATGAGTGAGTGAGTGAGTGAGTGAGTGAACGTATGAGTGAGTGAGTGAATGTATGAGTGAGTGAGTGAATGTATGAGTGAGTGAGTGAATGTATGAGTGGATTATGACAGAGATGTTTGTTCAGGAAAATAAACAGAATTGAGCACTAAAGGTGTTTCTAATTGTTTTTGTGTTGCATATTCTGCTTAAAATCATCCGGAAACTTTTTATTGCTTTATATGAAATTAACATGAAAAAAAACATCGCAAAATGTATCCCAGAATTTCAAAAAGCTGACGCAAAATCAAGCATTTCTGGTTGCAAAATCCTGGAGGGACTGTGCTATGTATCTAACTAAACAGCTGTACGGTTGTGTGTGTCACTTGGCCTAAACTTTGAAATTATTTTCATCAGATTTAAAAAAAAAAAATGTATTACATTTGTATGATGTTTGAATGTTTAACAAGTATGAATGTATGTTGTTTCTGACATCTCAATATTCCTATATTCTGATGACATAAAGTATTACCTTTAATTTGAAAGAAAAGTAAGGATTCATTTAAAGACCATACTCAACGTCATCATAATTGTACAGGTTTTAATAAAGAAAAATATTTGTTTTTTCTGTCTCTTGTGTTTCATTATAAACCCTGTTTCTGTGACCTTTTCTTTTATAATGCTCAAGTAGAAGAAACTTGAGGACCAAACAGGGAAGGAACAAGTATTTATGAGTCTATATTGGTATGATGTGATTATGTTTAATATACTAGGTTAGATGCTACAATAGGAAGGCTGTGTAATGGTACTTAATAGACTAGGTTAGATGCTACAATAGGAAGGCTGTGTCCTGGTACTTAATAGACTAGGTTAGATGCTACAATAGGAAGGCTGTGTCCTGGTACTTAATAGACTAGGTTAGATGCTACAACAGGAAGGCTGTGTCCTGATACTTAATAGACTAGGTTAGATGCTACAATAGGAAGGCTGTGTCCTGGTACTTAATAGACTAGGTTAGATGCTACAATAGGAAGGCTGTGTCCTGGTACTTAATAGACTAGGTTAGATGCTACAATAGGAAGGCTGTGTCCTGGTACTTAATAGACTAGGTTAGATGCTACAATAGGAAGGCTGTGTACTGGTACTTAATAGACTAGGTTAGATGCTACAATAGGAAGGCTGTGTACTGGTACTTAATAGACTAGGTTAGATGCTACAATAGGAAGGCTGTGTCCTGGTACTTAATAGACTAGGTTAGATGCTACAATAGGACGGCTGTGTCCTGGTACTGTAGGACAACCTGATTTCTAGCACAGTAATTTAACACCAAACACTCATTGTGTTCTGCGTTGTCTTACATTTCCCATATATTTTCCCTAAAATAGGAAATAACCTATTTTGTCCAGTTGTATCAAAGCAAAGATATCAACTTTAGACAGACTGTACTAGACACATGTTGTTTGATGTGTTTAGCGTTTCCATTTGTGGGATGATTTATTATGAGTTGGACAGTTCCTCTCTCTGTGATTTGGTACATGGTGCTGTTGTTTTACTTACACTCCACCTGCAACCTATAGCACCGCGGTCCAAACCCAGCTATGATTCATGGGAAAGTGGCCGGTAAACCTGTAACACTGCGTTCCAAACCCAGCTATGATTCATGGGAAAGTGGCCAGTAAACCTACAACACCGCGGTCCAAACCCAGCTATGATTCATGGGAAAGTGGCCAGTAAACCTGTAACACCGCGGTCCAAACCCAGCTATGATTCATGGGAAAGTGGCCAGTAAACCTGTAACACCGCGGTCCAAACCCAGCTATGATTCATGGGAAAGTGGCCAGTAAACCTACAACACCGCGGTCCAAACCCAGCTATGATTCATGGGAAAGTGGCCAGTAAACCTGTTACACCGCGATCCAAACCCAGCTATGATTCATGGGAAAGTGGTCAGTAAACATACAACACCGCGGTCCAAACCCAGCTATGATTCATGGGAAAGTGGCCAGTAAACCTACAACACCGCGGTCCAAACCCAGCTATGATTCATGGGAAAGTGGCCAGTAAACCCATTACACCGCAATCCAAACCCAGCTGTGATTCATGGGAAAGTGGCCAGTAAACCTATTACACCGCGATCCAAACCCAGCTATGATTCATGGGAAAGTGGCCAGTAAACCTACAACACCGCGGTCCAAACCCAGCTATGATTCATGGGAAAGTGGCCAGTAAACCTACAACACCGCGGTCCAAACCCAGCTATGATTCATGGGAAAGTGGCCAGTAAACCTGTAACACCGCGGTCCAAACCCAGCTATGATTCATGGGAAAGTGGCCAGTAAACCTACAACACCGCGGTCCAAACTCAGCTATGATTCATGGGAAAGTGGCCAGTAAACCTAAAACACCGCGGTCCAAACCCAGCTATGATTCATGGGAAAGTGGCCAGTAAACCTACAACACCGCGATCCAAACCCAGCTATGATTCATGGGAAAGTGGCCAGTAAACCTGTAACACCGCGGTTCAAACCCAGCTATGATTCATGGGAAAGTGGCCAGTAAACCTACAACACCGCGGTCCAAACCCAGCTATGATTCATGGGAAAGTGGCCAGTAAACCTACAACACCGCGGTCCAAACCCAGCTATGATTCATGGAAAAGTGGCCAGTAAACCTATTACACCGCGGTCCAAACCCAGGTATGATTCATGGGAAAGTGGCCAGTAAACCTACAACACCGTGGTCCAAACCCAGCTATGATTCATGGGAAAGTGGCCAGTAAACCTATTACACCGCTGTCCAAACCCAGCTATGATTCATGGGAAAGTGGCCAGTAAACTCCTGGCTAGACGACAGTGGAGGTCAGCCACACACACACACACATAGGCAATCTCTAGCATGTATTTTCAGATTAGATAACGTACGAGGAATGATCGAGATACACATCTTTTGACTCAGGTCAAAGATTTTAACCAAACTCAATACACATGTAGTTGACTTAGTTTCCGCAGGTTCCAGAGCCCCATGTGGACTTTAAGGAATCTGTGAGATGTATCCTTGGGATCCTGCTCACCTCTCTGATAGTGCTGTGTCTGGGTGTCATGGGACCTCTCCCACCCTCCCTCCCAGAAGTCAAGATGTCTAGTTACTGGACCACCAACCAGGAGGGCAATGCCTGGCGCAAACTGCTCTGCCCTAAAGAGACACACACCATCGATACAAAGGTTCCAACACACACTAACACACATTATGGATACAAAGGTAGTTGCACACACACACACACACACACACACACACACACACACACACACACACACACACACACACACACACACACACACACACACACACACACACACACACACCTCCATACCATCGTGTAACCTGGAGAGCGGCGACGATGCCAAGTGTATGGAGCTGTATGATGTCGTCCCCAGGAACATCGGTCTTGCAGCCCTTTGTGACTGTCCTGTGGGACAGGTAGGGGAAAACACAACCAGATACACACACACACACACACACACACACACACACACACACACACACACACACACACACAACTCATATGACCCCAGACTGTGAGAGATATTTCACAACCCAAAATGTTATACAGATGTTCCGCATTAGGAGGAAGCTCTAAAAATACCCTGGTTTTGGAGGAGAGGAGAGAGTGAGTGATAGTATATCATTCCTCCTGTCCAAAAGAACAGAACTCCAGACATCAGAACAGGGGTCATACAGAGGTCATGGTTCTCTCAGGGGAGAAAAAAAGACAACAAGAAAGAAATACTGTAACACTGTCAGCTACAAACTCACGCACACGCACACGCACACACACACGCACACACACACACACACACACACACACACACACACACACACACACACACACAGACACAAAGACACACACACTCCAGCACCAATTCCAGCACCAACTCCAGGAGGTTGTCACTCTGAGAGTGACACTTGGTTTCTATATATAGCTCAGTGCACAGTGCATGTCAGCTAGGCTTTAAAGAAGCTATTATAGTGAAATAGAGGGTGGGACAGGCCTGGGATAGCTCTTTTCCTGCCCCTTGGTTTTCCCTTCAAGTAGAGTGAGGGACAGGCCTGTCAGGGCACTTCTCCGGACCCTTTGCATTCCCTTTAAAAACAGAGAGGGACAGGCCTGGGATAGTTCTTCTTCTGCCCCTTGGCTTTCCCTTTAAAAACAGGGAGGGACAGGCCTGGGATAGTTCTTCTTCTACCCCTTGGCCTTCCCTTTAAAAACAGGGAGGGACAGGCCTGGGATAGTTCTTCTTCTGCCCCTTGGCTTTCCCTTTAAAAACAGGGAGGGACAGGCCTGGGATAGTTCTTCTTCTGCCCCTTGGCTTTCTTTTTAAAAACAGGGAGGGACAGGCCTGGGATAGTTCTTCTTCTGCCCCTTGGCGTTCCCTTTAAAAACAGGGAGGGACAGGCCTGGTATAGTTCTTATTCTGCCCCTTGGCTTTCCCTTTAAAAACAGGGAGGGACAGGCCTGGGATAGTTCTTCTTCTGCCCCTTGGCTTTCTTTTTAAAAACAGGGAGGGACAGGCCTGGGATAGTTCTTCTTCTGCCCCTTGGCCTTCCCTTTAAAAACAGGGAGGGACAGGCCTGGGATAGTTCTTATTCTGCCCCTTGGCTTTCCCTTTAAAAACAGGGAGGGACAGGCCTGGGATAGTTCTTCTTCTGCCCCTTGGCTTTCCCTTTAAAAACAGGGAGGGACAGGCCTGGGATAGTTCTTCTTCTGCCCCTTGGCCTTCCCTTTAAAAACAGGGAGGGACAGGCCTGGGATAGTTCTTATTCTTCCCCTTGGCTTTCCCTTTAAAAACAGGGAGGGAGAGGCCTGGGATAGTTCTTATTCTGCCCCTTGGCTTTCCCTTTAAGAACAGGGAGGGACAGGCCTGGGATAGTTCTTCTTCTGCCCCTTGGCTTTCCCTTTAAAAACAGGCAGGGACAGGCCTGGGATAGTTCTTATTCTGCCCCTTGGCTTTCCCTTTAAAAACAGGGAGGGACAGGCCTGGGATAGTTCTTCTTCTGCCCCTTGGCTTTCCCTTTAAAAACAGGGAGGCAGGCCTGGGATAGCCCTTCTATCTTTTCTTTCCCCATTAAAGCCATCTGAAGATCAAGTAATGAAAGCCTTGGCTTGGTTGAGCTAGACAGTCTTACACACACACATCCCTCACACATCCCTCACACACACACACACGTACAAACACGTACAAACACGTACACACACACACACACACACACACACACACACACACACACACACACACACACACACACACACACACACACACACACACACACACACATGCTGGCACACACACACAGTGACTACTGACTGTAGTAGGAGATGAACACTTGTGATTGTCTCCACCCCCCTCCAGGTGTCGAACATCTACCCCATTATCCCCTGTGTATTTATACCTGTGTTCTTTGTTTGTCAGTTGTCAGCGCTTTTGTTCTCAGTCTCTCTTTTCCACGCCCTCCTGGTTTTGACCCTTGCCTGTCCTGACCCTGAGCCCGCCAGTCTGACCACACTGCCTGCCCCTGAGCCTTCCTGCCGACCGGTACCTTTGCCCCCTTATGAATTGTTTGACCTCTGCCTACCTTGACCACGAGCCTGCCTTCCGTTCGGTACTGTTGTCCCACCTCTGGTTTACTGCCCCCTGCCTCTCCATTCCCATGGACTTTAGAGCTCTGGACGGGCGCTCTATAGGCCGAGTCACCCACAACACCACTCCCATCAACCTACCTGTGCCAGGGACTCAGCAAGAATATCCAGTTCCAGCTCATCAAGTCCCCTCAGATTCCCATGGTATTGAGATTCTCCTGGCTCCAGCGACACAATCCCCTCATTAACTGGTCTACTGGTGCCATCATGGGCTGGATCCCGTTCCGCTATATCCATTGCCTGAATTCAGCACAACCTGCCGTGGGACGTCCTCCTGGGTGCTCGAAAGGTGCCGTGAACCTCTCCGCAATTCCCTCTCAGAATACCAGGACCGAGCCACTTCGCTCCCGCCGCACCAACCTTATGACAGAGGGATTGACCTTCTCCCTAGCACGACTCCGCCCCGGGGACAACTGTACTCTCTGTCAGCCCAGAGACCAAGGCGATGGAGACCTACATTGGGGAGTCCCTTGCTGCAGGATTCATCCATCCTTCTTCTTCTCCCGCCGGTGCATGGTTCTTCTGTGTGTGGAAGATGTTCAAGACCCTGTGCCCATGCATCGACTACCGTGGTCTCAATGACATAACAGTGAAGACCCGCTACCCGCTACCACACATCTCCTCGGCCTTCGAGCCGCTCCAGGGGGCCACCGTGTTTTCCAAGCTGGATCTACAGAACACTTACCACCTGGTTCAGATACGGGAAGGGGACAAGTGGAAGACCACCTTCCACATGGCCAGAGGCCACTACAAGTATTTGGTCATGCCATTTGGCCTTATCAATGCCCCTGCTTTGTTCCAAGTTCTGGTCAACAATGTTCTCCATGACATGTTGAACCTGTTTGTCTATGTCTACCTAGATGACATCCTCATCTTCTCCTGTTCCACCCAAGAACATGTGCTCCACGTCCGACAGGTTCTCCAACGCCTCCTGTAAAAGCAGAGAAAAATGTTGTTCTGTCGTTCCAACATCCCTTTTCTGGGTTTCATCATTGCAGCAGGGAGTGTGCAAATGGATCATGGGAAGGTGAGAGCTGTGGTGGATTGGCCCAGCCTACATCCAGGGTGCAGCTGCAACACTTCGTAGGGTTCACCAACTTCTATCGCCGCTTTATTCGGGTTAACAGCACCCTGGCTTCCCCCCTGTCCGCATTCACCTCGCCCAAGGTTCCGTTCACGTGGTCTCCAGCTGATGACTGGGCATTCTGAGGCCTCAAACATTGTTTCACCACTGCTCCCATCTTGGTTCATTGGATCCTTCCCGTCAGTTCGTGGTGGAGGCCGATGCGTCTAAGGTCGGAGTTGGGGCAGTCCTGTCCCAGCGTTCTGCCTTGGATCTCAAGCTACATTCCTGCACCTTCTTCTCCCACAACCTCAACGTCATGGAAAATAACTACGGAGGTGGGGAATTGTGAGCTTCTCGCGGTGAAGTTGGAGGAATGGAGGCACTGGCTGTAGGGGGCGTGTGGACCGACCACAAGGACCTGGATTATCTCTGCACCGCCAAGCACATCAACTCCAGTCAAGTCAGATGGGCCCTGCTGTTCACAAGGTTCAACTTCTCCCTCTCGTACCGGCCGGGATCCAAGAATTTCAAGCTGGATGCACTGTCCCGCTGCTATAGCCCCTCGGGTACCACCCCGGAGCCCGAGACCATCCTTCCCACCTTGTGCGTGGTGACGGCACTCAACTGGGATGTAGGGAAACAGGTCCGGGAGGCACAGCGGTCTCAGCCAAACCCTGGGTTGGGGTTTGTGCCTGACTCTGTCCGCTCTAAACTGTAAGGGACAACACTCACTGCACAGAATTTTGATCTGCTGTTCGTTTGGCATTGTGTGTTTTAGGAACCACCCGCTGGCGGACATCTGACTGCGGACATCTGTGCCTGACGGAACTGTCCGCTTTCGTTTTTGTATCCGTTATTTTTGTTTGAGTGATTCTTGACAATAAAGATCATGAACACTTTCCACACTGCGCTTTGGTCAACTCTTGCTTACGACGACGAGCATTACAGAACACCCCAAGCAAAAAAGGACCAAGCAGCGTGGCCAGGAGGAGCAAGGATCATGGGCCCGGGAGAAAAGGGAGTGGAGGACATCCTGGACCTGGGAGGAGGTAATGGCAGGGGACAAGACCCTGCCATGGAAGCAGGCGGAGGCAGCGAAAGAGGAATGACGATGATACGAGGAGTCAAGGCAACCAAGGAAGCATGATAGGTAGCCCCCTCATGGGGAGATTTGTCGGAGGTAGGGTTTAGACATGAGCCAAATCCCCATGCTTACCGTGGGAAGCATGTGACTGGTCAGGCACCGTGTTATGCAGTGATGTGCACGGTGTCTCCAGTACGCATTCATAGCCCAGTGCGCTCTCTTCCAACTCCCCGCAGTTGCCGTGCTAGAGTGAGCATTCAGCCAGGACGGATTGTGCCGGCTCAGCGCTCCTGGCCTCCGGTGCGTCTCTTCGGTACAGGATATCCTGGACCAGCTCTACGCACTATGCCTCCAGTGCGCCTTCATAGCCCAGTGCGTCCCATGCCAGCTCTCCACACTCACAGAGCTATAGTAGTTATCCAGCCAGGACGTGTTGTGGCAGCTCCCCACACCAGGCTTCCAGTATGTCTCCTCAGTCCAGTGAGACCTGTTCCGGCTCGCCAGTACAGCCCAATGCGGCCTGTTCCAGCTCCCCGCATTTGCCGTGCTACAGGGGGGATTCAGCCAGGATGTGTTGTGCCAGCTCTGCCCTCCAGACCTCCAGTGCGCCTCCACGGCCCAGCATATCCTGCACCGGCTCTACGCACTATGCCTCCAGTGCGCCTTCATAGCCCAGTGCGTCCCATGCCAGCTCTCCACACTCACCGAGCTATAGTAGTTATCCAGCCAGGATGTGTTGTGGCAGCTCCCCACACCAGGCTTCCAGTACGTCTCCTCAGTCCAGTGAGACCTGTTCCGGCTCCACGTACGAAGTGTGATGATCCATGGCATGGAGCCTCCAGTGATGATCCATGGCACGAAGCCTCCAGTGATGACCAATGGCATGGACCCTCCAGTGATGATCCATGGCACGAAGCCTCCAGTGATGATCCATGGCCCGGAGCCTGCAGTGATGATCCATGGCATGAAGCCTCCAGTGATGATCCATGGCATGGAGCCTCCAGTGATGATCCATGGCATTGAGCTTTCAGCGAGGGTTCCAAGTCCAGAGCCTTCAGCAAGGGTTTCCAGTCCAGAGCCTTCAGCGACGGTCCCCAGTCCAGAGCCTCCAGCGACGGTCCCCAGTCCGGAGCCTCCAGCGATGGTCCCCGGTCCGGAGCCTCCAGCTGCGATCCGCAGTGGTGGTCTGCATTCCAGAGCCCCCAGCGGTGGTCCACAGTCCCGAGCCCCCAGCGGCGGTCTGCAGTCCAGAGCCCCCAGTGGCGGTCTCAAGCGGCGGTCTCCAGAGCCTCCGGCGATGATCTACGGTCTGGAGGTCCCAGCGACGATCCCTACACTGGATGCGCCACCGAAGTGGGGGGAGCCTAAAGCGGGGCGGGGTCTGCGTCCTGTACTGGAGCCCCCACCAGAGCCCCCACCAAGAGTAGATGCCCACACGGACCCTCCCCTATAGGTTCAGGTTTGCGGCCGGAGTCCGCACCTTTGGGGGGGGGGGGGGGGGGGGTGTACTGTCACGCCCTGACCTTAGAGATCCTTATTTATTATTTATTCTCTATGTTTAGTTAGGTCAGGGTGTGACTCAGGTGGGAGTCTCTATGTTTTCTATTTCTTTGTTGTTTTTGCCTAGTGTGGTTCCCAATCAGAGGCAGCTGTCTATTGTTGTCTCTGATTTGGGATCATATATAAGTTGTCATTTTCCATTTGGGTTTTGTGGGGTGTTGTTTTCCGTTTAGTATCTGTGAAATGTCACAAGAAGATATGTCATACATGATGTCACAAGAAGATATGTCATGCATGATGTCACGAGAAGATAGGTCATGCATGCTTAGATGTTCTTTGTGAATGATTAACATCTCTATAATAGAACAATGACTTGGGACAACAAAACAGATTGTAGTCTGTACTGTACACTACGTAATCCACAATTATTTCTTTATTAGGTCATAAGATGTGCTGGGAGTTTGCCCACAAGTACTGGCTACTGTTCCACAAGGAGTGGGTAAGATGAGCTCAGCTTATTGCTACTCTACCTCCTATCGCTTTTGTTTTTTGTAAACTGTAAAGGACAACACACACTGCACAGCATTTTGATCTGCCGTTCATTTGGCATTGTGTGTTTTAGGAACCACCCGCTGCCGGACATCTGACTGCCAACATTTTCACACAATTCTACATGATGAGTTAATTTACAAAATACTATATATACACACAATTTTCACATTTGTGTTTTTTCATCAGAAATGATGGGTACCTTTGTGTGTGTAAAATATTACTGTTTTCTAATTTTTTTATTCATCGATTTTAGAGATGTAGTTAAAAAACATTTTTTTTTGCTAAACGCTATGTGTCCATTATTTCGCTGGAATGGAATGTTCATATCCTGTATATTGACTGTGATATGTGGTTGTCTCAGCTATCTCAAGATCAATGCATCTGCTAAATTACTAAAAATGTCAAATGAATATGTTTTACATACAGACTTCATATGACTATATTTACATTTTTTTGTACAATTTTTATTTATATTGATATCACAAATGTATAATTTGTACATTTCTTTATATAACATGTAGTTATTTAGTACATTTGACTGTATAAAACCTAGCAGTACTACTTATTTCTCTGAGACTGAGGCCAACGTGTAGAATTGTGCAAAAAACATGTTTATTTTCCTCTTTGAAATGTAACTATCAAGTGATTTTAAACAAAAACAAATATGGCATTTTACCACCCTCACCATGATGAGATAAGGAAAAACACACTCATCTCTTTCCTAATTTCTTTAAAGAATAAAAGCTGATTTACCAACAGTTTTAAAAATGTATATGCTCTACTGTCTATAACTTTTTGGAATGAAACTTCACATGTGGAGTTGGTTTGCTCTCGGTTTGCTAAGTACTTTCGGCCAGCAAACGCTACCGGTGTCTCCGTGCCTTAAAGTGAAATGTGTCCCTCCTGTCTTCCTGTACTAACCAGTTGGATGTGCTGATGTGCTGGAAGGCCGGGTTCACGCCCTCTTCATCAAACTCAGCAGGGTCTTCCTGGTGGCTACTGGTGGAGACCAACACCAACAAGAAACACAAATCATCTCCTGTCCTCTACTCTGTTTCTTTCTTCTTTCTCTTCTATCCTCCCCCATCCACCTCTCTTCTTCTGTCCTTTCCTCATATTTTATTATCTCTTCTATCCTCCCCCATCCACCTCTCTTCTTCTGTCCTTTCCTCATATTTTATTATCTCTTCTATCCTCCCCCATCCACCTCTCTTCTTCTGTCCTTTCCTCATATTTTATTATATCTTCTATCCTCCCCTATCCACCTCTCTTCTTCTGTCCTTTCCTCATATTTTATTATCTCTTCTATCCTCCCCCATCCACCTCTCTTCTTCTGTCCTTTCCTCATATTTTATTATCTCTTCTATCCTCCCCCATCCACCTCTCTTCTTCTGTCCTTTCCTCATATTTTATTATCTCTTCTATCCTCCCCCATCCACCTCTCTTCTTCTGTCCTTTCCTCATATTTTATTATCTCTTCTATCCTCCCCCATCCACCTCTCTTCTTCTGTCCTTTACTCATATTTTATTATCTCTTCTATCCTCCCCCATCCACCTCTCTTCTTCTGTCCTTTCCTCATATTTTATTATCTCTTCTATCCTCCCCCATCCACCTCTCTTCTTCTGTCCTTTCCTCATATTTTATTATCTCTTCTATCCTCCCCCATCCACCTCTCTTCTTCTGTCCTTTCCTCATATTTTATTATCTCTTCTATCCTCCCCCATCCACCTCTCTTCTTCTGTCCTTTCCTCATATTTTATTATCTCTTCTATCCTCCCCCATCCACCTCTCTTCTTCTGTCCTTTCCTCATATTTTATTATCTCTTCTATCCTCCCCCATCCACCTCTCTTCTTCTGTCCTTTCCTCATATTTTATTATCTCTTCTATCCTCCCCCATCCACCTCTCTTCTTCTGTCCTTTCCTCATATTTTATTATCTCTTCTATCCTCCCCTATCCACCTCTCTTCTTCTGTCCTTTCCTCATATTTTATTATCTCTTCTATCCTCCCCCATCCACCTCTCTTCTTCTGTCCTTTCCTCATATTTTATTATCTCTTCTATCCTCCCCCATCCACCTCTCTTCTTCTGTCCTTTCCTCATATTTTATTATCTCTTCTATCCTCCCCCATCCACCTCTCTTCTTCTGTCCTTTCCTCATATTTTATTATCTCTTCTATCCTCCCCCATCCACCTCTCTTCTTCTGTCCTTTCCTCATATTTTATTATCTCTTCTATCCTCCCCTATCCACCTCTCTTCTTCTGTCCTTTCCTCATATTTTATTATCTCTTCTATCCTCCCCTATCCACCTCTCTTCTTCTGTCCTTTCCTCATATTTTATTATCTCTTCTATCCTCCCCCATCCACCTCTCTTCTTCTGTCCTTTCCTCATATTTTATTATCTCTTCTATCCTCCCCCATCCACCTCTCTTCTTCTGTCCTTTCCTCATATTTTATTATCTCTTCTATCCTCCCCTATCCACCTCTCTTCTTCTGTCCTTTCCTCATATTTTATTATCTCTTCTATCCTCCCCCATCCACCTCTCTTCTTCTGTCCTTTCCTCATATTTTATTATCTCTTCTATCCTCCCCTATCCACCTCTCTTCTTCTGTCCTTTCCTCATATTTTATTATCTCTTCTATCCTCCCCCATCCACCTCTCTTCTTCTGTCCTTTCCTCATATTTTATTATCTCTTCTATCCTCCCCCATCCACCTCTCTTCTTCTGTCCTTTCCTCATATTTTATTATCTCTTCTATCCTCCCCCATCCACCTCTCTTCTTCTGTCCTTTCCTCATATTTTATTATCTCTTCTATCCTCCCCCATCCACCTCTCTTCTTCTGTCCTTTCCTCATATTTTATTATCTCTTCTATCCTCCCCTATCCACCTCTCTTCTTCTGTCCTTTCCTCATATTTTATTATCTCTTCTATCCTCCCCCATCCACCTCTCTTCTTCTGTCCTTTCCTCATATTTTATTATCTCTTCTATCCTCCCCTATCCACCTCTCTTCTTCTGTCCTTTCCTCATATTTTATTATCTCTTCTATCCTCCCCCATCCACCTCTCTTCTTCTGTCCTTTCCTCATATTTTATTATCTCTTCTATCCTCCCCCATCCACCTCTCTTCTTCTGTCCTTTCCTCATATTTTATTATCTCTTCTATCCTCCCCTATCCACCTCTCTTCTTCTGTCCTTTCCTCATATTTTATTATCTCTTCTATCCTCCCCTATCCACCTCTCTTCTTCTGTCCTTTACTCATATTTTATTATCTCTTCTATCCTCCCCCATCCACCTCTCTTCTTCTGTCCTTTCCTCATATTTTATTATCTCTTCTATCCTCCCCCATCCACCTCTCTTCTTCTGTCCTTTCCTCATATTTTATTATCTCTTCTATCCTCCCCCATCCACCTCTCTTCTTCTGTCCTTTCCTCATATTTTATTATCTCTTATATCCTTCCCATCCACCTCTGTTCTTCTGTCATTTACTCATATTTTATTATCTCTTCTATCCTCCCCCATCCACCTCTCTTCTTCTGTCATTTACTCATATTTTATTATCTCTTCTATCCTCCCCTATCCACCTCTCTTCTTCTGTCCTTTCCTCATATTTTATTATCTCTTAGATCCTTCCCATCCACCTCTGTTCTTCTGTCCTCTGCTCTTCTCATTCACTGGGTGGGTGGGTGGGGGGGTTGTGTTAACATGATGTTCCTGCTGACCAAGCCCACGCACGTGAGAGCAGAAGACTCTCACCAGCCATAGAGCCAGCTCAAGTAACACAACAGCACACAGTGTCATTTAAATAAATGAGTTAATGAGTAATTTAATGTCCCTGACAGTATAACATTAAACGCAATGGTCTTCAACACTAACAGTCACTATGTTATGATATCATAAAACGTAATGTCTTCAACCCTAACAGTCACTATGTTATGATATCATAAAACGTAATGTCTTCAACAGCCACTATGTTATGATATCATAAAACGTAATGTCTTCAACACTAACAGTCACTATGTTATGATATCATAAAACGTAATGTCTTCAACAGTCACTATGTTATGATATCATAAAACGTAATGTCTTTAACAGTCACTATGTTATGATATCATAAAACGTAATGTCTTCAACACTAACAGTCACTATGTTATGATATCATAAAACGTAATGTCTTTAACACTAACAGTCACTATGTTATGATATCATAAAACGTAATGTCTTCATCACTAACAGTCACTATGTTATGATATCATAAAACGTAATGTCTTTAACAGCCACTATGTTATGATATCATAAAACGTAATGTCTTCAACACTAACAGTCACTATGTTATGATATCATAAAACGTAATGTCTTCAACCCTAACAGTCACTATGTTATGATATCATAAAACGTAATGTCTTCAACCCTAACAGTCACTATGTTATGATATCATAAAACGTAACGTCTTTAACACTAACAGTCACTATGTTATGATATCATAAAACGTAATGTCTTCAACAGTCACTATGTTATGATATCATAAAACCTCATGTCTTCAACACGAACAGTCACTATGTTATGATATCATAAAACGTAATGTCTTCAAACCTAACAGTCACTATGTTATGATATCATAAAACGTAATGTCTTCATCACTAACAGTCACTATGTTATGATATCATAAAACGTAATGTCTTCAACAGCCACTATGTTATGATATCATAAAACGTAATGTCTTCAACAGCCACTTTGTTATGATATCATAAAACGTAATGTCTTTAACAGTCACTATGTTATGATATCATAAAACGTAATGTCTTTAACACTAACAGTCACTATGTTATGATATCATAAAACGTAATGTCTTCATCACTAACAGTCACTATGTTATGATATCATAAAACGTAATGTCTTTAACAGTCACTAAGTTATGATATCATAAAACGTAATGGTCTTCAACACTAACAGTCACTATGTTATGATATCATAAAACGTAATGTCTTTAACAGTCACTATGTTATGATATCATAAAACGTAATGTCTTTAACAGTCACTATGTTATGATACCATAAAACGTAATGTCTTTAACAGTCACTATGTTATGATATCATAAAACGTAATGTCTTTAACAGCCACTATGTTATGATATCATAAAACATAATGTCTTCATCACTAACAGTCACTATGTTATGATATCATAAAACGTAATGCCTTCAACACTAACAGTCACTATGTTATGATATCATAAAACGTAATGTCTTTAACAGTAACAGTCACTATGTTATGATATCATAAAACGTAATGTCTTCAACACTAACAGTCACTATGTTATGATATCATAAAACGTAATGTCTTCAACAGTCACTATGTTATGATATCATAAAACGTAATGTCTTCAACAGTAACAGTCACTATGTTATCATATCATAAAACGTAATGTCTTCAACAGTCACTATGTTATGATATCATAAAACGTAATGTCTTTAACAGTCACTATGTTATGATATCATAAAACGTAATGTCTTTAACACTAACAGTCACTATGTTATGATATCATAAAACGTAATGTCTTCATCACTAACAGTCACTATGTTATGATATCATAAAACGTAATGTCTTTAACAGCCACTATGTTATGATATCATAAAACGTAATGTCTTCAACACTAACAGTCACTTTGTTATGATATCATAAAACGTAATGTCTTCAACCCTAACAGTCACTATGTTATGATATCATAAAACGTAATGTCTTCAACAGTCACTATGTTATGATATCATAAAACGTAATGTCTTCAACAGTCACTATGTTATGATATCATAAAACGTAATGTCTTCAACAGTAACAGTCACTATGTTATGATATCATAAAACGTAATGTCTTCAACCCTAACAGTCACTATGTTATGATATCATAAAACGTAATGTCTTCAACACTAACAGTCACTATGTTATGATATCATAAAACGTAATGTCTTCATCACTAACAGTCACTATGTTATGATATCATAAAACGTAATGTCTTCAACAGTCACTATGTTATGATATCATAAAACGTAATGTCTTCAACAGTCACTATGTTATGATATCATAAAACGTCATGTCTTCAACACGAACAGTCACTATGTTATGATATCATAAAACGTAATGTCTTCAACCCTAACAGTCACTATGTTATGATATCATAAAACGTAATGTCTTCAACAGCCACTATGTTATGATATCATAAAACGTAATGTCTTTAACAGTCACTATGTTATGATATCATAAAACGTAATGTATTTAACAGTCACTATGTTATGATATCATAAAACGTAATGTCTTTAACACTAACAGTCACTATGTTATGATATCATAAAACGTAATGTCTTCATCACTAACAGTCACTATGTTATGATATCATAAAACGTAATGTCTTTAACAGCCACTATGTTATGATATCATAAAACGTAATGTCTTCAACACTAACAGTCACTATGTTATGATATCATAAAACGTAATGTCTTCAACACTAATAGTCACTATGTTATGATATCATAAAACGTAATGTCTTCAACACTAACAGTCACTATGTTATGATATCATAAAACGTAATGTCTTTATCACTAACAGCCACTATGTTATGATATCATAAAACGTAATGTCTTTAACAGTCACTATGTTATGATATCATAAAACGTAATGTCTTTAACAGTCACTATGTTATGATATCATAAAACGTAATGTCTTTAACAGTCACTATGTTATGATATCATAAAACGTAATGTCTTTAACAGCCACTATGTTATGATATCATAAAACATAATGTCTTCATCACTAACAGTCACTATGTTATGATATCATAAAACGTAATGTCTTCAACACTAACAGTCACTATGTTATGATATCATAAAACGTAATGTCTTTAACACTAACAGTCACTATGTTATGATATCATAAAACGTAATGTCTTCAACAGTCACTATGTTATGATATCATAAAACGTAATGTCTTCAACACTAACAGTCACTATGTTATGATATCATAAAACGTAATGTCTTCAACACTAACAGTCACTATGTTATGATATCATAAAACGTAATGTCTTCAACACTAACAGTCACTATGTTATGATATCATAAAACGTAATGTCTTCAACAGCCACTATGTTATGACATCATAAAACGTAATGTCTTCAACACTAACAGTCACCATGTTATGATATCATAAAACGTAATGTCTTCAACAGCCACTATGTTATGATATCATAAAACGTAATGTCTTCAACACTAACAGTCACTATGTTATGATATCATACAACGTAATGTCTTCAACAGCCACTATGTTATGATATCATAAAACGTAATGTCTTCAACAGCCACTATGTTATGATATCATAAAACGGAATGTCTTCAACACTAACAGTCACTATGTTATGATATCATAAAACGGAATGTCTTCAACACTAACAGTCACTATGTTATGATATCATAAAACGTAATGTCTTCAACAGCCACTATGTTATGATATCATGGGAAAATCTGACTTATCGCCAATAAAAGAGCAGTAGAAGTCAGTGGTCTTCAATTAACCAACATAGTAAGAGCATCTTTTTTCCATGGAAGAATTATGTCTTGTCTCTTGGCATTTGACACTGTTAGATGACGAAGATATTGATAAGGCCGACGACACACTGCCTGGCTGTCTGGACCACTTCAGTGATTCATTACATCCCCCATTACGTCTCTCTCTCTCTCTATTCAATTCAATTTCAATTCAAAGGGCTTTATTGGCATGGGAAACATATGTTAACATTGCCAAGGCAAGTGAAATAGATAATAGACTAAAGTGAAATAAGTTAACATAAAACATTACACTCACAAGAGTGCCAAAGTAATAGAGACAGTTCAAATGTCATATTATGTATATATACAACAGTATATACAGTGCTGTAACAATGTGCAAATAGTTAAAGTATAAAAGGGAAAATAAATAAACATAAATATTGGTTGTATTTACAATAGTGTTTGTTCTTCACGGGTTGCCCTTTTCTTGTGGCAACAGGTCACAAATCTTGCTGCTGTGATGGAACACTGTGGTATTTCAACCAGTAGACATGGGAGTTTATCAAAATTGAATTTGTTTTCCAATTATTTGTGGGTCTGTGTAATCTGAGGGTAATAGGTGTCTTTACTATGGTCATACATTTGTCAGGAGGTTAGGAAGTGCAGCTCAGTTTCCACCTCATTTTGTGGGCAGTGTGCACATAGCCTGCCTTGTCTTGAGAGCCATGTCTGCCTATGGCAGCCTCTCTCAATAGCAAGGCTATGCTCACTGAGTCTGTACATAGTACATAGTCAAAGCTCTCCTTAATTTTTGTTCAGTCATGGTGGTCAGGCATTCTGCCGCTAAGTACCCTCTGTTCAGGGACAGAAAGCATTCTAGTTTGCTCTGTTTTTTTATTTTTATGTTCCAATGTGTGTGTTTCCCAGACAGTAGGTAGTGACCAGCTTTTTAATGAGAACCTCTAGCTAAACCTCCTCCTCTCCTAAACCTCCTCCTCCCTGAAACCTCCTCCTGATATGCACGCATCATTGTGGGCTTCCCTGACTTCATGGTGAGAGACCAGACAACCTTACAGATAGTTCTCATTAGAGATATCATGACTTTTTTATTAGCTCTGTCATGACTTTTGGATTAGAAATATCTTGACTTTTCATATATATATATACATGCGTTTTATATACATTTAAACAACTTTTTTCACATTTTGTTAGGTTACAGCCTTATTCTAAATGTGATTGAATACATTTTTTATGGGCCTCCCGAGTGGCGCAAAGGTCTAAGGCACTGCAGTGCTTGAGGAGTCACTACAGATCCGGGTTCGTTTGAGAGGATCTGCAGAGACGAATGGGAGAAACTCCCCAAATACAAGTGTGCCAAGCTTGAGGCGTTATACTCAAGAAGACTCGAGGCTGTAATCGCTGCCGAAGGTGCTTCAACAAAGTGCTGAGTAAAGGGTCTGAATACTTATGGAAATGTAATATTGCATTTTTTAATTTTTTTTATAAATTAGCAAAAATGTCAAAAATCTGTTTTTGCTTTGTCATTATGGGGTATTGCGTGTATAGGGGAAAAAAACAATTTAACACTTTTTAGAATAAGGCTGTAATGTAACAAGATGTTGAAAAGGTTAAGGGGTCTAAATACTTTTCGAAAGCACTGTATGAGGACTTTTGAGATATATAATTACTTTTACAATAACAAATCTGACTGAAAGACATCTTCTCCCCAGGTCAGAGCTTCACAATAACATTGCTGATTGAAAGACATCTTCTCTCCAGGTCAGAGCCTCACAATAACATAGCTGACTGAAATACATCTTCCACCCAGGACAGAGTCTCACAATAACATAGCTGATTGGTGTAGAGACAAAGTTACAATAACTAACTTTGGTGTAGAGAGAACCATGTCTGAATCGTATACCTACAATATGTGGATTTGGGATTTGGGAGTAGTTGAAATTTTAAAGCATGTTGTAGTGCCATCCACTGGTCAATGGGAGTACTGCATCTGAATCCTCCTCCATCTTCTGATCCTGTCATTCTGTCATCTGTTTGGTTGGTTGACTAGTCCCCTCTGTCTCTAATTGTTGGTTTATCTGATTGACAGGTCTCTGAGAGTCTGTCCTTATGCAACATGGATATCGAAGGTGTCCGACTCTGACGTGCTATTGGCCGGGCTGGCCTCGGGGACGTGTGGTCACGGTGAATATTGGCAGGTATTTTTTTTTTTCCACCTTTCTTTAACCAGGTAGGCTAGTTGAGAACAAGTTCTCATTTGCAACTGCGACCTGGCCAAGATAAAGCATAGCAATTCGACACATACAACAACACAGAGTTACACATGGAATAAACAAAACATACAGTCAATAATACAGTAGAACAAAATAAAACAAAAATTATATATACAGTGAGAGAAAATGAGGTAAGATAAGGGAGTTAAGGCAATAAATAGGCCATGGTGGCGAAGTAATTACAATATAGCAATTAAACACTGGAATGGTAGATGTGCAGAAGATGAATGTGCAGGTAGAGATACTGGGGTGCAAAGGAGCAAAATAAATAAATAAACAAATAACAGTATGGGGATGAGGTAGGTGGATAGATGGGCTGTTTACAGATGGGCTATGTACAGGTGCAGTGATATGTAAGCTGCTCTGACAGCTGGTGCTTATAGCTAGTGAGGGAGATGTGAGTCTCCAGATTTTTGCAATTCGTTCCAGTCATGGGCAGAAGAGAACTGGAAGGAAAGACGACCAAAGTAGGAATTGGCTTTGGGGGTGACCAGTGAGATATATCTGCTGGAGCGCGTGCTACGAGTGGGTGCTGCTATGGTGACCAGTGAGCTGAGCTAAGGCGGGGCTTTACCTAGCAGAAACTTGTAGATAAACTGTAGCCAGTGGATTTGGCACGAGTATGAAGCGAGGGCCAACCTACGAGAGCGTACAGGTCGCATTGGTGGGTAGTGTATGGGGCTTTGGTGACAAAACGGATGGCACTGTGATAGACTGCATCCAGTTTGTTGAGTAGAGTGTTGGAGGCTATTTTATAGATGACATCACCCGAAGTCGAGGATCGGTAGGATGGTCAGTTTTACGAGGGTGTGTTTGGCAGCATGAGTGAAGGATGCTACGTTTGCGATATAGGAAGCCGATTCTAGATTTAATTTTGGATTGGAGATGCTTAATGTGAGTCTGGAAGGAGAGATTACAGTCTAACCAGACACCCAGGTATTTGTAGTTGTCCACGTATTCTAAGTCAGAGCCGTCCAGAGTAGTGATGCTGGACGGGCGGGCAGGTGCGGGCAGGGATCGATTGAATAGCATGCATTTCGTTTTTTCTCACGGAAAGAGAGTTGTATGGCATTGAAGCTCGTCTGGAGGTTAGTTAACACAGTGTCCAAGGAGGGGCCAGAAGTATACAGAATGGTGTCGTCTGCGTAGAGGTGGATCAGAGAATCACCAGGAGCAAGAGCAACATCATTGATGTATACAGAAAAGAGAGTCGGCCCGAGAATTGAACCCTGTGGCACACACATAGAGACTGTCAGAGGACCGGACAACAGTCCCTCCAATTTGACACACTGGACTCTATCAGAGAAGTAGTTGGTAAACCAGGCGAGGCAATCATTTGAGATACCAAGGCTGTTGAGTCTGCCAATAAGACTGCTGTGATTGACAGAGTCGAAAGCCTTGGCCAGGTCGATGAATACGGCTGCACAGTAATGTCTCTTATCGATGGTGGTTATGATGTCGTTTAGAACCTTGAGCGTGGCTGAGGTGCACCCGTCACCGGCTCGGAAACCAGATTGCATAGCGGAGAAGGTATAGAAATGGTCAGTATTCTGTTTGTTAACTTGGATTTCGAAAACCTTAGAAAGACAGGGTAGGATAGATATAGGTCTGTAGCAGTTTGGGTTTAGAGTGTCACCCCCTTTGAAGAGGGGGATGACCGCGGCAGCTTTCCAATCTTTGGGAATCTCAGACGATACGGAAGAGAGGTTGAACAGGCTAGTAATTGGGGTTGCAACAATTTCAGCAGATATTCTTAGAAAGAGAGGGTCCAGATTGTCTAGCCCGGCTGATTTGTAGGGGTCCCGATTTTGCAGCTCTTTCAGAACATCAGCTATCTGGATTTGGGTAAAGGAGAAATGGTGGGGGCTTTGGCGGGTTGCTGTGGAGGGTGCCGGGCAGTTGACCGGGGTAGGGGTAGCTAAGTGGAAAGCATGGCCAGCCGTAGAGAAATGCTTATTGAAATTCTCAATTATAGTGGATTTATCGGTGGTGACAGTGTTTCCTAGCCTCAAAGCAGTGAGCAGCTGGGAGGAGGTGCTCTTATTCTTCATGGACTTTACAGTGTCCCAGAACTTTTTTGAGTTAGTACTACAGGATGCAAATTTCTGTTTGAAAAGGCTTGCCTTAGCTTTTCTAACTGCCTGTGTATATTTGTTCATAATTTCCCTGAAAAGTTGCATATCACGGGGGCTATTCGATGCTAATGCAGAACGTCACAGGATGTTTTTGTGCTGGTCAAGGCAGACAGGTCTGGAGTGAACCAAGGACTATATCTATTCCTAGTTCTACATTTTTTGAGAGGGGCATGCTTATTTAAGATGGTGAGGAAGACACTTTTAAAGAATAGCCAGGCATCATCTACTGACGGGATGAGGTCAATGTCATTCCAGGATATCCCGGCCAGGTCGATTAGAAAGGCATGCTCGTGGAAGTGTTTTAGGGAGTGTTTGACAGTGATGAGGGGTGGTCGTTTGACCGCAGACCCATTACGGATGCAGGCAATGAGGCAGTGATCACTGAGATCTTGATTGAAAACAGCATAGGTGTATTTGGAGGGCGAGTTAGTTAGGATGACATCTATGAGGGTGCCCGTGCTTACTGATTTGGGGTTGAACCTGGTAGGTTCATTGATAATTTGTGTGAGATTGAGGGCATCAAGCTTAGTTTGTAGAATGGCCGGGGTGTTAAGCATATCCCAGTTTAGGTCACCTAGTAGCACGAGCTCAGAAGATAGATGTGGGGCAATCAATTCACATATGGTATCGAGGGCACAGCTGGGGGCAGAGGGAGGAATATAGCAAGCGGCAACAGTGAGAGACTTGTTTCTGGAAAGGTGGATTTTTAAAAGTAGAAGCTCAAATTGTTTGGGTACAGACTTGGATAGTAATACAGAACTCTGTAGGCTATCTCTGCAGTAGATTGCAACACCGCCCCCTTTGGCAGTTCTATCTTGGCGGAAAACCTTAATGTTAGGAATGGAAAGTTCAAGGTTTTCCTAAGCCAGGATTCAGACACGGCTAAGACATCTGGGTTGGCAGAGTGTGCTAAAGTAGTGAGTAAAACAAACTTAGGGACTAGGCTTCTAATTTTAACATGCATGAAACCAAGGCTTTTACATTTACAGAAGTCAACAAATGAGAGTGCCTGGGGGGTGGGAGTGGAGCTAGGCACTGCAGGGCCTGGATTAACCTCTACATCACCAGAGGAACAGAGGAGAAGTAGGATAAGGGTACGGCTAAAGGCTATACGAACTGGCCGTCTAGCACGTTCAGAACAGAGAGTAAAAAGAGCAGGTTTCTGGGCACGATAGCATAGTTTCAAGGCATAGTGTACAGACAAAGGTAAGGTAGGATGTGAGTACATTGGAGGTAAACCTAGGCATTGAGTAATGAAGAGAGAGATATAGTCTCTAGAGATGTTTAAACCAGGTGATGTCATCGCATATCTAGGAGGTGGAACAACATGGTTGGTTAAGGCATATTGAGCAGGGCTAGAGGCTCTACAGTGACATAAGACAGTAATCATTAACCAGGACAGTAATGGACGAGGCATATTGATATTAGAGAGAGGCATGTGACTCTGGGAGATGGGATTGGACAACCTGTAGTGCTCTCTGCTGGACTGGAGTACAACAAGGCTCAGAGGATGGCAGTACTGGGGTTGTGTTCAGTGAGGTGAAATGCTCGGAACTTGTTGATAGAAAGGTAACGCAAGAGAGGTAACATGATTGAACAAGTAGCCATTTTCCTTTATTCTTCATGTCCTAAAACAAAACCGTTCTAAAACCAACACTGCAGCCTACATACTGTAGTTCCAATCATCACCACCAGGTGGCAGAGTTGAGCCATACATATTTACACCTGATATAGATTGTTGCTGAAGCGCACAGTCCTGGAGGCTACAACCCGGTCTGAAATACTAGTTTACAGTCCTCCCTGGTCTTTGTGAATGGGCACAATGTAAAGTACACAAAGTATAATTGTAGCACTTATGTAATGGAGTTGACCCTAGCTAGAGGTCAGACTGTAATGTAATGGAGTTGACCCTAGCTAGAGGTCAGACTGTGATGTAATGGAGTTGACCCTAGCTAGAGGTCAGACTGTGATGTAATGGAGTTGACACTAGCTAGAGGTCAGACTGTGATGTAATGGAGTTGACACTAGCTAGGGGTCATACTTTTTAATTACATTTATTTTTATTTCACCTTTATTTAACCAGGTAGGCCAGTTGAGAACAAGTTCTCATTTAGAACTGTGACATGGCCAAGATAAAGCAAAGCAGTGCGACAAAAACAACAACACAGAGTTACACATAAACAAGCGTACAGTTAATAACACAATAGAAACATCTATGTACAGTGTGTGCAAATGTAAAATATTAGGGAGGTAAGGCAATAAATAGGTAAGGCAATAAATAGGCCATTGAGGCAAAATCATTTCAATTTAGCATGAACACTGGAGTGATAGATGTGCAGGGATACTGAGGGGAAAAAAGTGCAAAAGATAAATAACAATATGGGGATGAGGTAGTTTGGTGTGCTATTTACAGATTGGCTGTGTACAGGTGCAGTGATCGGTAAGCTGCTCGGACAGCTGATGCTTAATTATTGTGATGAAATGGAGTAGACCCTAGCTAGGGGTCAGACTGTGATGTAATGGAGTTGCCCCTCGCTAGGGGTCAGACTGTGATGCAATGGAGTTGACCCTAGCTAGGGGTCAGACTGTGATGTAATGAAGTTGACCCCAAACCTAGGTTGGCAGGTGATAACAAGTGACTAATGGGGCTTTCAAGACGAAGTCAAATCATAATGTCAGGTTGGAAAGTCGGAGCTCTAGAAAAGTCAGAGCTTGGCTTTTTTCTAGTTCCTAGTTGTCTTGAACACACTGAATCGTAAGTCTGAGATTTCCGAGTTCTGATTTCCCAGTTGTTTTGAACGCTGCATAACATTTTTGTTGACAAGATTTGCAAATTTAGGCATGACATGCCAACAACAAACGCTGAGCCTTCATACTCATTTATAACGGACCAAATAATGAAAGTCATGCACTGTAGTTTTGAGTACCGCAAAGTTGGTATGGTAGAGGTAAAAAATGTTTTGCTATCTATAAATAAGGACAAGCCACCTGGTACAGACAACCTGGATGGTAAATTGCTGAAGTTGTATGTCCTGTTTGCCACATCTTCAACATAAGCCTAGAAGACGGTGTGTGCCCTCAGGCCTGGAGGGAGGTAAAGATCATTCTACTGCCCAAGAATAGCAAAGCACCCTGTAGGTTTTCAAACAGACGACCAATAAGCCTGTTACCGTTGCTTAGCAAACTTTTGGAAAAAAATCTTTATTTTACTGAAAACCAATTAACAACATGCTTATAGGGAAGGGCACTCAACATGCTCAGCACTGACACAAATGACTGATGATTGGCTGAAGGAAATAGAAGATAATAAGATAGTGGGAGCTGTTTTGTTTGATTTCAGTGTAGCTTTTGATGTCAGTAATCATAATCTATTACTGAAAAAACATAGGTGTCGAGGATTTACATCTTCGGTCTTATCAAGAAGTGAGAGTAACCTATCTAATAGAACACAGATGATTTTCTTTAATCAAAGCCTCTCTAAGGCAGATTCGGTTGAGTGTGGTGTACCGCAATACAGCCTGCTAGGGCCATTATTGTTTTCTGCTTATACTGCTGACCTTCCACTGACCTTGAATAAAGCCTGTATGTCTATGTACGCTGACGACTCAACCGTATAAACATCAGCTACGACAGTAAAATAAATAACTGACACCCTTAAAACCTCTTAGGGCTAGAGGGCAGTGTTCGGAAGTTCGGATGAATGACATGCCCAAGGTAAACTGTCTGTTACTAGCCCAGAAGCTAGGATATGCATATAATTGGTAACATTGGAAAGAAAACACTCTGAAGTTTCCAAAACTGTTAAAAAAATGTCAGTAAGTATAAAATCTTTTTCTTTTTTTTTTAGGTCACAAGCCATTTCAATGGTGGTCTATGGGATATACACATAAATAGCTCCCAGATTGCAGTTCCTATGGCTTCCACTAGATGTCAACAGTCTTTAGAAAGGGTTTCAGGCTTATTTTTTTTTTAAACGAGTGAGTAGTTGCAGTTTTTCCCAGGGTGTCTCTAATTAGAAAAGTAGTCTTATTGCGTGCATGAATGAGGTGGGCGCTCTTCATTATTTATCTTCCCTATTGAACATACTATTCCCTGTCTTAAATGTAATCATTTATTTAGATATTAGAGAAGCTGAGGATTAGTTAGAAACATTGTTTGACTTGATTGGACAAATTTTACTGGTAACTTTTTGGATTCGTTTCTATGCATGTTGAACGAGTGGATTACTGAATCAAGCGCGCCAACTAAACTGACATTTTTGGGATATAAAGAAGGACTTTATCAAACAAAATGGCCATTCATTGTGGGGCTGGGACCCTTGGGATTGCAAACAGAGGAAGATCTTCAAACGTAAGTTATTTATTTTACCGCTATTTGGGATTTTGTGACGCCTGTCCTGGTTTGAAAAATTATTTTGATGTGGGGCGCTGTCCTCAGATAATCGCATGGTATGCTTTCGCCGTAAAGCCTTTTTGAAATCTGACAACGAGGTTGGATTAACAAGAAGTTAAGCTTTTAAATGATCTAAGACACTTGTATGTTTATGAATGTTTAATATTACAATTTTGTCATTTGAATTTGTCGCGCTCCAGCAGGATCCGTGCGCTAAGCGTTAACATAGAGCTCCAGACAGTTTTAGAATGGGTAACTAGCAATAGGCTGTGTCTCTTCACAGGCCCCATTGGGGATTGTAATAAAATACAAAAATGCTAAGTACTGTGCGGTGTGTATGACGTGGTAATGTCAGAGACTTGGGTCAAAGACAAATCAAATTATTTTAGTACAATATAACTAATGGGATAGTCCCGAAAAGTCAAACTCCGTCATATGGCCTCGAAGGCTGTAGTGTGCGTACAGTCAAACATCTGATTAATGAAGAATAGGAACGTCACCCCTGATTGATAAAGGACTGGAACCTCATCCCTGATTAATAAAGGACATCACACCTGATTAATAAAGGACTTGGACCTCATCCCTGATTAATAAAGGACTGGGACCTCATCCCTGATTAATAAAGGACATCACACCTGATTTATAAAGGACTTGGACCTCATCCCTGATTAATAAAGGACTGGGACCTCATCCCTGATTAACAAAGGACTGGGTCCTCATCCCTGATTAATAAAGGACTGGGTCCTCATCCCTGATTAATAAAGGACTGGGACCTCATCCCTGATTAATAAAGGACTGGGACCTCATCCCTGATTAATAAAGGACTGGGTCCTCATCCCTGATTAATAAAGGACTGGGTCCTCATCCCTGATTAATAAAGGACTGGGTCCTCATCCCTGATTAATAAAGGACTTGGACCTCATCCCTCATTAATAATGGACTGGGATCTCACCCCTGATTAATAAAGGACTGGGTCCTCATCCCTGATTAATAAAGGACTGGGTCCTCATCCCTGATTAATAAAGGACTGGGTCTTCATCCCTCATTAATAAAGGACTGGGTCCTCATCCCTCATTAATAAAGGACTTGGACCTCATCCCTCATTAATAATGGACTGGGATCTCACCCCTGATTAATAAAGGACTGGGTCCTCATCCCTGATTAATAAAGGACTGGGTCCTCATCCCTCATTAATAAAGGACTGGGTCCTCATCCCTCATTAATAAAGGACTGGGACCTCATCCCTGATTAATAAAGGACTGGGTCCTCATCCCTCATTAATAAAGGACTGGGACCTCACCCCTGATTAATAAAGGACTGGGTCCTCATCCCTGATTAATAAAGGACCTCATCCCTGATTATTAAAGGACTGGGTCCTCATCCCTGATTAATAAAGGACTGGAACCTCATCCCTGATTAATAAAGGACTGGGTCCTCATCCCTGATTAATAAAGGACTGGGTCCTCATCCCTGATTAATAAAGGACCTCATCCCTGATTAATAAAGGACTGGGATCTCCTGGACCGGGAATGAAAAGCACCAATCCAGACTTATGTTTGATAATGCAATATGTGCCTTTGAGTGATGTCTGCTTCAAACTCACAAAGCCTTCAACTCACTCAAAATAAATACGCAATGCTTCACTCAGGTCATAGGTGACACACACACACACACACGCAGTGTTTAATTAGGGAAGATCACTGCTGTTTTCCACTAACGGAGACCGATAGATGGCAGCTCCCTATTACCTCATAATGGACCTATTCACACACATCCAAGACCTCTCCCACACAAAGAACCCATGCTGTGTGTGTGTGTGTGTGTGTGTGTGTGTGTGTGTGTGTGTGTGTGTGTGTGTGTGTGTGTGTGTGTGTGTGTGTGTGTGTGTGTGTGTGCGTGTGTGTGTGTGTGTGCGTGTGTGTGTGTGTGTGTGTGTGTGCTCAATAGATAACTAACCATTTTCCACTCTGTTACAATGATATTAAAACCCTTTGATGCTGAGCTGGAAATTGCCACCAATATCTCAGTTCATATTTTATTTTATGATTGTATGTAGAGGTACTTTCATAAGTATTAAGGAATTCAATAATATGCCTCTAGCACTGAGATGCAGTGTCTTGGAGCGTTGCGCCACTCGGGAGCGCTAATGTTTGGTACACTCAGTGTATATATTACTGACAATTTACTGTATGTAGTCAATCATGTCACTGCTTTACTGCCACTGGTGACCCAAAATGGAGTCACGCTGGGACACATGTGTACTGACACTGATGAGCCAGAATGGAGTCACAGTCAGTCATCCTCTCTTTACAGGTGCTGATGCATCAGCATGGTGACACGTGTTCGCCACGTTTCACCTCTTACGGGAAATGATCACTCTCAGACTGCATTATATTCCCACCTGGATGGTGTCCTCATAGACATGCTTGTAATTTATAATTCTACATAATTCTGTTTCTATAGGCGTTCCCTTCTGCAGTCTAGTTCCTCGCAAGGTTTCTTCCTACCAAAGAAGGGAGCCCCCCCGGACCGACCCAAAAACCAATGTCCGTGGATGAGGAAATCAAGGCCGGTCAGGAACTGCACTAAAAAAAAGACGTTTCTGAATGCCCATCTATATGGTAAGACAAATGTTTGTAATACACTTGTGCTTACTGGGGTGTATTCTACCATGTCGTCACACAATGGAATTTTATGAATGCTTATCCATGTCCTTATATCCTTATTATTATTCGACCATGCTGGTAATTTATGAACATTTGAACATCTTGGCCATGTTCTGTTATAATCTCCACCCGGCACAGCCAGAAGAGGACTAGCCATCCCACATATGCTCTCTCTAATTCTCTCTTTCTTTCAATCTCTCGGAGGACCTGAGCCCCTAGGACCCTGCCCCAGGAATACCTGACATGATGACTCCTTGCTGTCCCCAGTCCACCTGACCGTGCTGCTGCTCCAGTTTCAACTGTTCTGCCTTATTATTATTCGACCATGCTGGTCATTTATGAACATTTGAACATCTTGGCCATGTTCTGTTATAATCTCCACCCGGCACAGCCAGAAGAGGACTGGCCACCCCACATAGCCTGGTTCCTCTCTAGGTTTCTTCCTAGGTTTTGGCCTTTCTAGAAAGTTTTTCCTAGCCACCGTGCTTCTACACCTGCATTGCTTGCTGTTTGGGGTTTTAGGCTGGATTTCTGTACAGCACTTTGAGATATCAGCTGATGTACGAAGGGCTATGTAAATACATTTGATTTGATTTGATTTGATTTGGTAGGCCCAAAGTTTGTCAAACAGGCCGTTGCATTGGCTTTATTAGTCCTGATTCTTGTGACTAATCAATTTGGCTATTTAAGCTCTGAATATCAGCTACCTGTTACAGTTCGTTAGGAGTGGTGGGTGTGGAGTCAGTAGAGGTTCATTAGGAGTGTTGGGTGTGGAGTCAGTAGAGGTTCGTTAGGAGTGGTGGGTGTGGAGTCAGTAGAGGTTCATTAGGAGTGGTGGGTGTGGAGTCAGTAGAGGTTCATTAGGAGTGTTGGGTGTGGAGTCAGTAGAGGTTCATTAGGAGTGGTGGGTGTGGAGTCAGTAGAGGTTCATTAGGAGTGGTGGGTGTGGAGTCAGTAGAGGTTCATTAGGAGTGGTGGGTGTGGAGTCAGTAGAGGTTCTTTAGGAGTGGTGGGTATGGAGTCAGTAGAGGTTCATTAGGAGTGGTGGGTGTGGAGTCAGTAGAGGTTCATTAGGAGTGGTGGGTGTGGACTCAGTAGAGGTTAAGCTCTGAATATCAGCTACCTGTTACGGTTCATTAGGAGTGGTGGGTATGTAGTCACGCACAGGAAGCAGCGCTTCCAATGTTTACGTTTTATTCAGCTGGGTCCAGCCAACAGCCAGGCAAAATGACCAATCAACCGACAGCAAACACGTAAGAGCGAAACAATAATACACCACTGACATAAAGGATAAGCCCGCACAAAAGCAGGCGGGACCCGGGAGTTTAAATAGCCCCTAATTAACGACAAATAAGATACAGGTGAAAACAATCAAGACAAAACCAACAGAAAAGAAAAAGGAATCGGTGGCAGCTCGTAGACCGGTGACAACGAGCGCCGAGCGCCGCCCGAACAGGAAGAGGAACCACCTTCTAGTAGACCGGTGACAACGAGCGCCGAGCGCTGCCCGAACAGGAAGAGGAGCCACCTTCTAGTAGACCGGTGACAACGAGCGCCGAGCGCCGCCCGAACAGGAAGAGGAGCCACCTTCTAGTAGACCGGTGACAACGAGCGCCGAGCGCCGCCCGAACAGGAAGAGGAGCCACCTTCGGTGGAAGTCGTGACACTAGCAAACTTTAGCATGAGTTATAACGAGCCTATTTGCAATGTGTTTACACAACTGGAAATACAGAAGTATGTTGTTTTTCGCAGGATTATGTGAGGTTTTATGTGTTGTTGTTGGAGGTGCGTCTTGGTCAGTTTAGCTCAGAGAACGCCACCCTCGTCAATCTGCCTTCTAATCATGCCTAATGAGCTGGCCAGCCATGCTCTCTCTCTCTCTCGCTCTTTCTCTCTCTCTCTCTCTCTCTCTCTCTACACAACATTAAAACACAACACACACACACACAGTGGATTAACGGTAGAATTGTAACTAATTAAAGGAAAACTTAAATCAAGCTTGGTGTTAAGTTTGTATAGAAATCAGAGCTGAATACAAGTTCCTATAGGATTCAGAGGAGAATGAAAGTTCCTATTGGATTCAGAGGAGAAAGAAAGTTCCTATAGTATTCAGAGGAGAATACACATCTTAGTCGGTGTCATGGCACCTGGCTTCCAAGATCATGATCTTGTCTCAACCAAAGGGTGGGTGTCTGATCTTGACAGAGAGGAGAGTGTGAGAACTGGGGATAAATGCTTGGGAACAGCGTGAACAATTGTGTGACTGAGGTTAAATGCGTGTGTAAATGTGTGCATGTGTGTGTGCACGTCTGTGAGCGTGTGTGTGCGCACGCGTGTGTGTGCATGAGTCTGTGTGTGCGAGCGTGGGCGTGAATGTGTGTGTGTGAGAGAGAGATGTTGTCTAAGAGAGTGTCACTAAGCAGGGGCTCTGACCTCTCTCCCTCGCAGCCTCTCTCCTCCCCCTCTTCCTCTCACCGATGGATACAGAGCCCATCCTGTCTATCCTGCCTATCCTGTCTATCCGGCCTATACTGTCTATCCTGTCTATCCTGTCTATTCTGTCTATCCTGTCTATCTTGTCTATCCTGTCTATTGTCTATCCTGTCTATCCTGTCTATCCTGTCTATCTTGTCTATCCTGTCTATCATGTCTATCCTGTCTATTGTCTATCCTGTCTATTCTGTTTATCCTGTCTATCTTGTCTATCCTGTCTATTGTCTATCCTGTCTATTCTGTCTATCCTGTCTATCTTGTCTATCCTGTCTATCATGTCTATCCTGTCTTCAATGAAAGTGAAGAGAGATAAAGTGCACATTCTCTAGCTGAATGATATAGAATACTGTGACAGGTGACACTGTGTTTTTGTGTATTGCATACTGATAAAGCGCAGGCAGAAAACTTGTCAACATCTAAAGGCTCAGATAAAGGGTTTGGGATAGGAGGTGTTTTTGATGTACTCTCCCTCTCCTTCCTCCCAATCACTCCTTCTCTTCAACCCTGCCTCTCCCTCTGTCTCTCCCTTTGTCTCTCCCTCTATCTCTCCCTCTATCTCTTCCTCTCTGTCTCTCCCTCTCTGTCTCTCCCTCTGTCTCTCCCGCTCTGTCTCTCCCTCTCTGTCTCTCCCTCCATCTCTTCCTCTCTGTCTCACCCTCTCTGTCTCTCCCTCTCTGTCTCTCCCTCTCTGTCCCTCCCTCCGTCTCTCCCTCTCTGTCTTTCCCTCTATCTCTTCCTCTCTGTCTCTCCCTCTATCTCTCCCTCTCTGTCTCTTCCTCTATCTCTTCCTCTCTGTCTCTCCCTCTCTGTCTCTCCCTCTATCTCTTCCTCTCTGTCGATTTGATCATTTGTGGACTAAATAAATTACTACTAATTGACTGGAATATAAACAGATTTTTTATTTTCGTATTTTGCCTCTCTTCTGTCTCTCCTCTCCCTCCATCTCTCAGATGACCATCCAAAGGGACAGTGGTCTGGACTTGACGGCCCACAAACACAACAAGGCGGACCCCAGAACCGACCCCTAGGTAGGGGGCAACCATTGGGCCGGGGGCACAGGTGGGTCATCACGGTAGGTCAGATTAAAGTAGTGACAGTGTGTCTGTGGTGTGTAATACTCCTGTCTCTGTCCTGAAGGGGGCAGAGACACGACTGGTCTGGGTGGTAAGGGGGACCCTACAGTCTAGACATGGGTCACAAGGTAAACTAGTTGTCGAAAGCTGAGATAGATTATTTCCCCAAAGAGGTCCAAAGAGCAGCCAGGGAGATGGGAGAGAAGACTTTCAAAGAAAGGTGTGCGTTTATGTGTGTGTGTGTTTATGTGTGTGTGTGTTTATGTGTGTGTGCGTTTGTGTGTGTGTGTTTATGTGTGTGTGTGTTTATGTGTGTGTGTGTTTATGTGTGTGTGTGTTTATGTGTGTGTGCGTTTATGTGTGTGTGTGTTTGTGTGTGTGTGTGTTTATGTGTGTGTGCGTTTGTGTGTGTGTGTTTATGTGTGTGTGTGTTTATGTGTGTGTGTGTTTATGTGTGTGTGCGTTTGTGTGTGTGTGTGTTTATGTGTGTGTGTGTTTATGTGTGTGTGTGTTTATGTGTGTGTGCGTTTGTGTGTGTGTGTTTATGTGTGTGTGCGTTTGTGTGTGTGTGTTTATGTGTGTGTGTGTTTATGTGTGTGTGTGTTTATGTGTGTGTGCATTTATGTGTGTGTGTGTTTATGTGTGTGTGCGTTTATGTGTGTGTGTGTGTGTGTGTGTGTTTATGTGTGTGTGCGTTTATGTGTGTGTGTGAGTGTTTGTTAACCTTTGCCTGTGCCTCTGTGGCTAAAATGGAATGAACAGACTAGGCTGGGGCCTGCATGAATGCTGTGATTGATTCTCCTGGCAAAGGGAGTGTGTGTGTGTGTGTGTGTGTGTGTGTGTGTGTGTGTGTGTGTGTGTGTGCATGTGTGTGCCTCTCTCTGTGTGTGTGTGTGTGAGTGTGTGTGAGTATGCACACGCTCAGGGTGTGGGGTTGAGAGGGCACCCTTTTCAACAGCAATGACAGCTCTCTCTGTTCTCTCCCTCTCTATTTCCAGTCTCTCTTTTCATCTCTCTTCCTATACAATATAGAACATATAGTCTAGTAGTATAGCCTATTAACACTGAGTATCACAGGTGGCTGGTGGCACATTAGTTGGGGAGGACCGACTCATAATAATGGCTGGAAGGGATTACATGGAATGGCATGGAACACATCAAACCCATGGTTACCATGGAATGGAATGGGACACATCAAACCCATGGTTACCATGGAATGGCATGGAACACATCAAACCCATGGTTACCATGGAATGGCATGGAACACATCAAACCCATGGTTACCATGGAATGGCATGGAACACATCAAACCCATGGTTACCATGGAATGGCATGGAACACATCAAACCAATGGTTACCATGGAATGGCATGGGACACATCAAACCCATGGTTACCATGGAATGGCATGGAACACATCAAACCCATGGTTACCATGGAATGGCATGGGACACATCAAACCCATGGTTACCATGGAATGGCATGGGACACATCAAACCCATGGTTACCATGGAACACCTGCTCTTTCCATGTCACAGACTGACCAAGTGAATCCAGATGAAAGAAATTACCCCTTATTGATGTCACTTGTTAAATCCACTTCAATCAGTGTAGATGAAGGGGAGGAGACATTTTAAAGAAGGATGTTTAAGCCTTGAGACAAGTGAGACATGGATTGTGTATGTGTGTCATTCAGATGGTGAATGGGCAAGACCAAGGATTTAAATCCTCCACAGCTCAGTGTTTATAGGTTATACTACTAGTCCATATGTTCAATACTATATAGGAAGAAATCGGAGAAGGCAGTTAGATTAACAAGAATTTGAGCTTTTCAATTATATAAAATACTTGTATGTTCATGAATGTTTAATATTACGATTATTTATTTGAATTGCCCTCCAATTTCACCGGCTTGTGTCCCGCTAGAGGAACGTCTATACAATTGAATGGGGTATGGTAGTAGGTGCCAGGCGCACCGGTTTGACAGTGTCAAGAACTGGAAAGCTGCTGGGTTCTTCACGCTCAACAGTTTCCGTGTGTATGAAGAATAGTTCACCATCCAAAGGACATCCAGACAGCTTGAAAGAACTGTGAGAAGCATTGGAGTCAACATGGGTCAGCATTTCTGTGGAACACTTTCAAACACCTTGTAGAGTCCATGCCATGGCAAAATGTAGGTCCTCTCGGCGTGGGATCTCTATGTGTAGGTCCCGTGGGGTGGGGGGGGTGGGGGGGGTCCCGCAGGTCTGGGAGAGTGTCTCGCAGGTCTGGGCGGGGTGTCTATTGATCACGTTAATTTAACCAGGTAGGCCAGTTGAGAAAAAGTTCTCATTTACAACTGCGACATGGCCAAGATAAAGCATAGCAGTGCGACGCAAACAACACAGAGTTACACATGGAATAAACAAACGTACAGTCAATAACACAATAGAAAAAGTCTACATACAGTGTGTGCAAATGTAGAAAGATTAGGGAGGTAAGGCAATAAATAGGCCACAGTGGCAAAATAATTACAATATAGCATACACTGGAGTGATAGATGTGCAGAAGATGAATGTGCAAGTAGAGATACTGGGGTGCAAAGGAGAAATGAGGATGAGGTAGTTGAGTGGGCTATTTACAGATGGGCTGTGTACAGGTGCAATGATCGGTAAGCTGCTCTGACAACTGATGCTTAAAGATAGTGAGGGAGATATAAGACTCCAGCTTCAGTGATTTTTGCAATTCGTTCCAGTCATTGGCAGCAGAGAACTGGAAGGAAAGGCGGCCAAAGAGGAGTTGGCTTTGGGGATGACCAGTGAAATTTACCTTCTGGAGTGCATGCTGAGGGTGGGAGTTGCTATGGTGACCAGTGAGCTGAGATAAGGCGGGGCTTTACCTAGCGAAGACTTATAGATGACCTGGAGCCAGTGGGTTTGGTGACGAATATGAAGCGAGGGCTAGCCAACGAGGCATACAGGTCGCAGTGGTGGGTAGCATATGGGGCTTTGGTGACAAAACGCATGGCACTGTGATCGACTACATCCAATTTGCTGAGTAGAGTGTTGCAGGCTATTTTGTAAATGACATTGCCAAAGTCAAGGATCGGTAAGATAGTCAGTTTTACGGGGGTATGTTTGGCAGCATGAGTGAAGGATGCTTTGTTGCGAAATAGGAAGCTGATTCTAGATTTCATTTTGGAATGGAGATGCAGTTGGAGGCCACGGAAGGAATGTTGTATGGCATTGAAGCTCATCTGGGGGTTTGTTAACACAGTGTCCAAAGAAGGGCCAGAGGTATACAGAATGGTGTCGTCTGCGTAGAGGTGGATCATAGGATCACCAGCAGTAAGAGCGACATCATTGATGTATACCGAGAAAATAGTCAGACCTAGAATTGAACCCTGTGGCACCCCCATAGAGACTGCTAGAGGTCCGGACAACAGGCCTTCCGATTTGACACACTGAACTCTGTCTGAGAAGTAGTTGGTGAACCAGGTGAGGCAGTCATTTGGCTGCCTAGGCTGTTGAGTCTGCCGAAAAGAATGCAGTGATTGACAGAGTCGAAAGCCTGGGCCAGGTTGATGAAGATGGCTGCACAGTATTGTCTTTTAACGATGGCGGTTATGATATCGTTTAGGGCCTTGAGCGTGGCTGAGGTGCACCCATGACCAGTTCGGAAACCAGATTGCGTAGCGGAAAAGATACTGTGGGATTCAAAATGGTCGGTAATTTGTTTGTTAACTTGGCTTTCGAATACTTTAGAAAGGCAGGGTAGGCTAGATATAGGTCTGTAACAGTTGGGGTATAGATTGTCTTTATCGGTGGTGACAGTGTTTCCTAGCCTCAGTGCAGTGGGCAGCTGGGAGGAGGTGCTCTTATTCTCCATGGACGTTACAGTGTCCCAGAAGTTTTTGGAGTTTGTGCTACAGGATGCACATTTCTGTTTGAAAAAGCTAGCCTTTGCCTTCCTAACTGCCTGTGTATATTGGCTCCTAACTTTCCTATCAGGGTGGCTGACATGGGGGGGTGCTCAGGGGGGGTGAGATCCCCTGCGCTTGGGGTTCTTCACTTGTCTGTTCTGCTATGATGTCGACCCTATGGTCAGGGTCTGCGGTGGACTGTTCTGCTGTGGTGTCAATACTTTTGTCGGGAGCTGAGGTGGGATGTTCTGCTGGTTTCTCTGTGGGGGTGGCCACCTCTCCAGTGGGTTGTTCTCTGTCACACGCCACCCCCCTCACCTTCTCCTCCAGCAGTCTGACACTCTCCTCAAGTGCTCTGTTCTTCTCCTGTTCTTGCTTTTTATATTGTTGAAGTTGTCTCACCACAGTCCAGAGTGCAGATATGTCTCTCTCCACCTCCAGCTCTCCGGGACTGTTTA
The DNA here is from genome assembly GCF_045791955.1 of Oncorhynchus clarkii lewisi. Taxonomy (NCBI): domain Eukaryota; kingdom Metazoa; phylum Chordata; class Actinopteri; order Salmoniformes; family Salmonidae; genus Oncorhynchus; species Oncorhynchus clarkii. The sequence continues at coordinate 6,898 of NW_027258696.1, read as the reverse complement.
AGGGGGTGTTGTTGTGCTGGACTGTTGTCTGAATCTGTGCTGACTGGAGTGTAATCACCTGCTGTTCCAGCTCCACCTGCCTTTCCTCCAGCTGGGTAAATGTATCCTTTGTTTCAATGAGGGGGTAGTACACTGTGCTGAGAGGTTGACTTTCCGCTTGGGGTTGCTTGCCTGTGGGGTTATATAAAGAAGAGGTCTGGTCTGACCCGCTCGGGGTGGGGGTAACTTTCTCAAGGTAGAGCATCTCCTGCTTGGATAATTCTTTGATTAGGTGAAAGTCCAGCTGAAACTGTTTGGGGTTGCCCTGTACCAATACTGTTCCAGACTTAGATTTATATTAACTGACTCAGAGTCCTCTTTGTTTAGTATCCTGAGTTTCCACCCCAAGTTAACACCCCCTGTCTTAACAGAGGGTTAATGTACTAATATAGCACTGTGCCATGCTAGGGGATGGTTTGTGTGGAAGATGAGGTTGCTGATGTTCCCATTTTTATAAGTCAGCAAGAAGTGTCTCTTGATTTTCTATAAGAAGCTTAATTTTGTGATATTTTCTTCCTTTATCATTCTTTACATACACTCTCTCATATCCCTCTCCCCCACTCTCTCTTTCTCTCTCTCTCTCTCTCTTGCTCTCTCTCTCTCTCTCTTGCTTTCTCTCTCTCTTGCTCTCTCTCTCGCTCCTCTCTCCTTCCCTCCCCCTTTCTCTCCCTTGCCCCTTTGATCTTCCATTCCTCCTCCATCTCTCTCTGTCTCCTATCCCTCTCCCCCCTATATCTCCATCACTGTCTCTCTCCTTCTCCCTCTCTCTCTCATCCCTCTCCATCTCCATCACTCTCTCTCTCTCTCTCTCTCTCATCCCCCCCTCTCCCTCTCTCTCTCTCTCTCTCTCTCTCTCTCTCTCTCTCTCTCTCTCTCTCTCTCTCTCCTATCCCTTTCCCCCCTATAACTCCATCACTTTCTCTCTCCTTCTCCCTCTCTCTCTCCTATCCCTTTCCCCCCTATATCTCCATCACTTTCTCTCTCTCTCTCTCTCTCTCCTATCCCTCTCCCCCCTATATCTCCATCACTTTCTCTCTCCTTCTCCCTCTTTCTCTCCTATCCCTCTCCCCCTCTATCTCTCTCTCCTATCCCCGACCCCTCTCTCTCCTGCTCTCTCTCTCCTTCCCACCCCCCTCTCTCTCTCACTCTCTCTCCCCCTTTCTCTCCCTTACCCCTTTGATCTTCCATTCCTCCTCCATCTCTCTCTCTCCCTCTCTCATTCTCCCTATTGTGTCGGTGTCAGACTAGGCTTAGCGTAAGCCAAGTTGTTGCATGCTGATAGTCACGTTCCAAAAAACTGTCACCATGGAACCACTCCTCAATAGTAGATCATCACTTGTGCCTTCTGTTGTTCTAGTCATTCTGTCTTCTTCTATGCTAAAAGCAGACAGTGAGCGACAGCTATAAGCATGCTGTAACTACTAACCTACCCTAAGGCACTGGAAACAAGAGAGAGAGAGAGAGAGAGAGAGAGAGAGAGAGAGCGCTTTCCCCTCTGCGAAGGTTGACTTAGTTATCTACGTAGGACAGAACCGTTTTTCAGTTCTGTTTTAAATTAAAGGCTGAGCATCAATCAGCTCCTTATCTTTCAGACATCACAATAACATGCTGGTACTGGTACCTGGTACTCATGTGCACGCACTGACAAACACACACACACACACACACACACACACACACACACACACACACACACTACCGATAGATGTGATGTGATTGTGAATAGTGGGGAGAGTAGATGTGTTGATGTAGTGAGTCACACTCTGGGTACTTGTTGTTGGGGTGAACAATGATTCAGTATTCTGGACATCTTTATTCATCTCTCTCTGGTCTGTGGAATGTTCTGGGTGAGGTAGCAGTGGCTGGGGGCTAACCGTTCTCTCTCTCTGGTCTGTGGAACGTTCTGGGGGAAGTAGCCATGGCTGGGGGCTAACCGTTCTCTCTCTCTGGTCTGTGGAACGTTCTGGGTGAGGTAGCAGTGGCTGGTGGCAAACCATTCTCTCTCTCTGGTCTGTGGAACATTCTGGGTGAGGTAGCAGTGGCTGGGGGCAAACCGTTCTCTATCTCTGGTCTGTGGAACATTCTGGGTGAGGTAGCAGTGGCTGGGGGCTAACCGTTCTCTCTCTCTGGTCTGTGGAACGTTCTGGGGGAAGTAGTCGTGGCTGGGGGCTAACCATTCTCTCTCTCTCTGGTCTGTGGAACGTTCTGGGGGAAGTAGCAGTGGCTGGGGGCTAACCGTTCTCTCTCTCTGGTCTGTGGAACGTTCTGGGGGAAGTAGCAGTGGCTGGGGGCTAACCGTTCTCTCTCTCTGGTCTGTGGAACGTTCTGGGGGAAGTAGCAGTGGCTGGAGGCAAACCGTTCTCTCTCTCTGGTCTGTGGAACGTTCTGGGGGAAGTAGTCATGGCTGGGGGCAAACCGTTCTCTCTCTCTGGTCTGTGGAACGTTCTGGGGGAAGTAGTCGTGGCTGGGGGCTAACCGTTCTCTCTCTCTGGTCTGTGGAACGTTCTGGGGGAAGTAACAGTGGCTGGGGGCTAACCGTTCTCTCTCTCTGGTCTGTGGAACGTTCTGGGGGAAGTAGCAGTGGCTGGGGGCTAACCGTTCTCTCTCTCTCTGGTCTGTGGAACGTTCTGGGGGAAGTAGCAGTGGCTGGGGGCTAACCGTTCTCTCTCTCTGGTCTGTGGAACGTTCTGGGGGAAGTAGTCGTGGCTGGGGGCAAACCGTTCTCTCTCTCTCTGGTCTGTGGAACGTTCTGGGGGAAGTAGCAGTGGCTGGGGGCTATGTCACGCCCTGACCTTAGAGAGCCTTTTTTACGTCTCTATTTGGTTTGGTCAGGGTGTGATTTGGGGTGGGCATTCTATGTTTTGTTTTCTATGATTTTGTGTTTCTATGTTTTGGCTGGGTATGGTTCTCAATAAGGGACAGCTGTCTATCGTTGTCTCTGATTGGGAACCATACTTAGGTAGCCCTTTTTCCCTCCTTTAGTTGTGGGTAGTTAACTTTGTTTGTGGTTCTAATGCCATTTGTTAGCGATATTTTGAAATATAAAGGAAAATGTACACTCACCACGCTGCACCTTGGTCTTCTTCCAGCAACGGCTGTGACAGAACTACCCATCACCAAAGGACCAAGCAGCGTGATAAAGAGGACTCCTGGACATGGGAGGAGATCCTGGACGGAAAGGGACCCTGGACGCAGGCCGGGGAGTATCTCCGTCCGAGGGAGGGGATGGAGGCAGCTAAGGTGGAGCGGCTGGGATATGAGAAGGCAAGTCAGCGAAGCAGGCACGAGAGGCAGCCCCCCCAAAAATGTTTTGGGGGGCACACGGGGAGATTGGCGGAGTCGGAGGTTAGACCTGAGCCAACTCTCCGTGCTTACCGTGGAGCGCATGTGACTAGTCAGGCACCGTGTTATGGGATGATGTGCACAGTGTCTCGAGTGAGCATTCACAGGCCGGTGTGCTCTGTGCCAGCTTCCCGCATTTGCCTGGTGGAAGTGGGCATCCAGCCAGACCGGCTTGTGCTCTGCGTTCGAGGCCGCCAGTGCGCCTTCACGGCCCAGTGTATCCGATACTCTCCCCACGCACCAGGCCGCCAGTGTGTCTCTCCAGCACAGTGAGTCCTGTGCCTGCGCCCAGGAAGAAGCCTCCAGTGATGATCCATGGCACGAAGCCTCCAGTGAGGAGCCAGTGCTGTCACGCCCTTGTTTGTGGCACCAATGCCCTGTAAGCTTCACGGTTGTTTTTTTGTTTGTTGTTTTGTTTGCGACATTTTGAAATAAAATGGAAAATGTACACTCACCACGCTGCACTATGGTCTTCTTCCAGCTACGGCTGACAGATTTAAGCTGAATGCTAGACTAGCAGTGAGGGCAGATTGTAGTTGAAGGTAGCAGTGAGGGCAGATTTAAGCTGAATGCTAGGCTAGCAGTGAGGGCAGATTGTAGTTGAAGGTAGCAGTGAGGGCAGATTTAAGCTGAATGCTAGGCTAGCAGTGACGGCAAATTGAAGTTGAATGCTTGCAGTGAGTTTGTATCTTAATGTGCACACCTGTCCCATAAAGCGGGCCTCTCTGTACCCACTGTGCTAGTTTCCAGTGGTAGGGATTTGACTCGTGTGTTTTAAACACTGCTACATGACAGGACAGAGCTAGACTGATGGGAGGGCTGATACACACACAGCCACAATACCACCCCCAGGCACTCCGATTCTGATAACACACATAACACACACACACATAAACCCTCACACACACCATCTTGTCACGCTCTGGTTCTAAACTGTGAACTCAAACACTTCATAGGCAATCCCCCAGCAGGCCCTCAGGGAGAGAGTGGTGGTCTCATACCTGCCTTCCCATATTTACCTGTGTGTGTGTGTGTCTCCCCGCATGCGTGATTATCAGGGGCTAGCAGTACTCCAGTCAGGAGTCAGTCAGCCCACCTGCACATGAACACACACACACACACACACACACACACACACACACACACACACACACACACACACACACACACACATACCTCCTACTGGCCGTTATAAAGTAATGCTGGCCCCTGTCTTTTGCTCCTCAGGTGTGCTGAGCTCATCTTTTTCACAGTTCTCACATATGCTAACATGATGGTGTCAATACCCATTAGCTTTCATTTAAGATGAATGCTGTACACATTGGCTCCGATCTAGGTAGTTTTAACCAATTCGAAAAATGGCAACAGTAGCCCACTCTTATCTAACTCCCCCTTCTCTCTCCACCTTCCCCCCTCTCCCATCCCTCTCACCCCCTCCCTCTCTCTCTACCTCTCTCCTCCCTCCCTCGCTCTATCCCCTCAACCTCTTTCTGTCTTTCTCTCTCTCCCCTCCAACGCTCTCTCCCTTTCTCCCCCTCCCTCTATTTATCTCTCCCCTCCCTATCTCTCTACCTCTCTCTCCTAACTCCCTCTCTTTCTTTATTTCTTTCTTTCTTTCTCTCTCTCTCTCTCTCTACCTCTCGCTTTGCCTCTCTCTCCTCCCTCTCTTTCTTTGTTTCTTTATTTCTTTCTCTTTCTTTCTCTCTTTTCTTTCTCTCTCTCTCCCTCTTGCCTCTCTTCCCTCCCTCTCTCACTACCTTCACTCCTCTCTCTCTACTCTTCCCTCCCTCTCTCTCTACCTCTTTCTCTACCTCTCTCTGTCTATCCCCCTCCCTCTCTCATTACTTTCCCTCCTCTCTCTCTACCTCTCTCCCCATCCCTCTACATCTCTCTCCCCTCCCTCTCTCACTACCTTCCCTTCTCGCTACCTCTCTCCCCTCCTCCCTCTACGTCTCTCTCCCCTCCCACTCTAACTACCTCTCTCTCTACCTGGCCCCTGTCTTTTTCTCCACAGGTGTGCCCTCTCTCCCTCCTCTCCCTCTCTCCCCTCCCTCCTGCTCTCTCCCTCCCTCTCTTTCCCTTCCCTATCTATCTACCTCTTTCTCCCTTTCTATCTACCTCTCTGGAAACCTCAGAAGACAGGTCCAGTCTACACATTATTCTGGACAGTTTACAGGTAACAACTAAATCTCTGGGAATATCCAATAATACCGTTCCCATGTTGGGAATGCAAGTCCTAAGTGTGTTAGAACATGTGCACACCCTGGGGTAAAATAGTAAAGAATGGGACTGCACTAACGTTTTGGGGTGAATGACCTCTACAAGCCACATAACAATTGCCACCATGTGACATGGGCACTGGCCTCAAGTAACTACATATGTGTGAAAATAAGATAATAAGATAAGGACTGTTTCTGTTAGGTAGGTGTTAGGTAGTTGTTTCCGGTAGGTAGCTGTTTCTGGTAGGTAGTTGTTTCTGGTAGGTAGTTGTTTCTGGTAGGTAGTTGTTTCCGGTAGGTAGTTGTTTCCGGTAGGTAGTTGTTTCTGGTAGGTAGTTGTTTATTTTACACACTGTAGTTGTTTCCGGTAGGTAGTTGTTTCGGGTAGTTAGATGTTTCTGGTAGGTAGTTGTTTCTGGTAGGTAGTTGTTTCTGGTAGGTAGTTGATTCTGGTAGGTAGATATTTCTGGTAGGTAGTTGTTTCTGGTAGGTAGTTGTTTCTGGTAGGTAGTTGTTTCTGGTGGTAGTTGTTTCTGGTAGGTAGTTGTTTCTGGTAGGTAGATGTTTTTTGGTAGGTAGTTGTTTCCGGTAGGTACTTGTTTCCGGTAGGTACTTGTTTATTTTGCACACTGTAGTTGTTTCCTGTAGGTAGTTGTTTCCGGTAGGTAGTTGTTTATGGTAGGTAGTTGTTTCTGGTAGGTAGATGTTTCTGGTAGGTAGTTGTTTCCGGTAGGTAGTTGTTTCTTTTACGCACTGTAGTTGTTTCCGGTAGGTAGTTGTTTCCGGTAGGTAGTTGTTTCCGGTAGGTAGTTTTTTCTGGTAGGTAGTTATTTCTGGTAGGTAGTTTTTTCCTTTACGCACTGTAGTTGTTTCTGGTAGATAGATGTGTCCGGTAGGTAGTTGTGTCCGGTAGGTAGTAGTTTCTGGTAGGTAGATGTTTCTTTTACGCACTGTAGTTGTTTCTGGTAGGTAGATGTTTCTGGTAGGTAGTTGTTTCTGGTAGGTAGTTGTTTCTGGTAGGTAGTTGTTTCTGGTAGGTAGATGTTTCTGGTAGGTAGATGTTTCTGGTAGGTAGTTGTTTCTTTTACGCACTGTAGTTGTTTCTGGTAGGTAGATGTTTCTGGTAGGTAGTTGTTTCTGGTAGGTAGATGTTTCTGGTAGGTAGATGTTTCTGGTAGGTTTTAGGCTGGGTTTCTGTACAGCACTTTGAGAAATCAGCAGATGTACGAAGGGCTATATAAATAAATTAGATGTTTCTGGTAGGTAGATGTTTCTTTTACGCATTGTAGGTGTTTCCG
>NW_027258695.1:0-59020 GCF_045791955.1 Oncorhynchus clarkii lewisi | reverse complement strand
CCAGCTAGATCTACAGTCTCAATTATATTACGAAAGGCCAGCTAGATCTACTGCCTCTTTCATATTATGACAGACCAGCTAGATCTACTGTCTCAATTATATTATGGCAGACCAGCTAGATTTACTCTCTCTATTATATTATGACAGACCAGCTAGATCTACTTTATCTATAATATAATGACACACCAGCTAGATATAATGTCTCTATTATATAATGACAGACAAGCTAGATCTACTGTATCTATTATATTATGACACACCAGCTAGATATACTGTCTCTATTATATTATGACAGACCAGCTAGATCTACTGCCTCTATTATATTATGACACACCAGCTAGATCTACTGTCTCTATCACATTATGCCAGACCAGCTAGATAAACTGTCTCTATTATATTATGACAGACCAGCTAGATCTACTGCCTCTATTATATTTTGACATACCAGCTAGATCTACTGTCTCTATGTCTCTATTATATTATGCCAGACCAGCTAGATCTACTGTCTCTATTATATTGTGACAGAACAGCTAGATCTGCTGTCTAAATATCTATATTATATTATGTCAGACCAGCTAGATCTGCTGTCTCAATTATATTATGGCAGACCAGCTAGATTTACTGTCTCTATTATAATATGACAGACCAGCTAGATCTAATGTCTATATTATATTATGAAAGGCCAGCTAGAACTTCTGTCTCTATTATATAATGAAAGACCAGCTAGATCTACTGTCTTTATTGTATCATGACAGACGAGCTAGATCTACTGTCTCTATGATATTATGACAGACCAGCTAGATCTACAGTATCTATTATATTATGACACACCAGCTAGATATACTGTCTCTATTATAATTTGACAGACCAGCTAGATCTACTGTCTCTATTATATTATGACAGACCAGCTAGATCTACTGTCTCTTTTAAATTATAACAGACAAGCTAAAGCATGTCTTTATTATATTATGACAGACCAGCTAGATCTACTGTATCTATTATATTATGACAGACCAGCTAGATCTACTGTCTCAATTTTAGTATTGCAAACCAGCTAGATCTACTGTCTCTATTATATTATGACAGACCAGCTATATCTACTGTATCTATTATATTATGACACTCCAGCTAGATCTACTGTATCAATTATATTATGAAATACCACCTAGATTTACTGTCTCTTTTATATTATGACAGACCAGCTAGATCTACTGTATCTATTATATTATGACAGACCAGCTAGATATACTGTCTCTATTATATTATGACAGACCAGCTAGATCTACTGCCTCTATTATATTATGACACACCAGCTAGATCTACTGTCTCTATGTCTCTATTATATTATGACAGACCTGCTAGATCTACTGTCTCTATTATATTAGGACAGTCCAGCTAGATCTACTGTCTCTATTATATTATGACAGACCAGCTAGATCTACTGAATATATTATATTATGACACACCAGCTAGATCTACTGTCTCAATTATATTATGAAATACCACCTAGATTTACTGTATCTATCATATTCATACACACCAGCGAGATCTACTGTCTCCATGTCTCTTTTATATTATGACAGAACAGCTAGATCTACTGTCTCAATAATATTATGGCAGACCAGCTAGAACTACTGTCACAATTATATTATGAATGACCAACTAGATTTACTGCCTCTTTTCTATTATGACAGACCAGCTAGATCTACTGTCTCTACTATATTATCACAGACCAGCTAGATCTACAGTTTCTATTATAATAAGAAAGACCAGCTAGATTTACAGTCTCTATGAAATTATGACAGACCAGCTAGATCTACTGTCTCAATTATAGTTTTGCAGACCAGCTAGATCTACTGTCTCAATTATATTATGACAGACCAGCTAGATCTACTGCCTCTTTTATATAATGAGAGACGAGCTAGGTCTCCTGTCTCAATTATATAATGGCAGACCAGCTAGATCTACTGTCTCTATTATGTTATGACAGACCAGCTAGATCTACTGTCTCTATTATAATAGGACAGACCAGCTAGATCTACTGTCTCTATCATATTATGCCAGACCAGCTAGATATACTGTCTCTATTATATTATGACAGACCAGCTAGATCTACTGCCTCTATTATATTATGACATACCAGCTAGATCTACTGTCTCTATGTCATTATTATATTATGCCGGACCAGCTAGATCTACTGTCTCTATTATATTATGACAGACCAGCTAGATCTACTGTCTCTATTATACTATGACAGACCACCTAGATCTAATGTCTATATTATATTTTGACAGACCAGCTAGAACTTCTGTCTCAATTATATTATGAAAGACCTGCTAGATCTACTGTCTTAATTATTTTATGTCAGACCAGCTACATCTACTGTCTCTTTTATATTATGACAGACCAGCTAGATATACTGTCTCTATTATATTATGACAGACCAGCTAGATCTACTGTATCTATTATATTATGACACACCAGCTAGATATAATGTCTCTATTATATTATGAAAGACAAGCTAGATCTACTGTATCTATTATATTATGACACACCAGCTTGATCTACTGTCTCTAATATATTATGACAGACCAGCTAGATCTACTGTATCTATTATATTATGACACACCAGCTAGATCTACTGTCTCTATTATATTATGACAGACCAGCTAGATCTACTGTATCTATTATATTATGACACACCAGCTAGATCTACTGTCTCTATTATATTATGACAGACCAGCTAGATCTACTGTATCTATTATATTATGACACACCAGCTAGATCTACTGTCTCTATTATATTATGACAGACCAGCTAGATCTACTGTATCTATTATATTATGACACACCAGCTAGATCTACTGTCTCTATTATATTATGACAGACCAGCTAGATCTACTGTATTTATTATATTATGACACACCAGCTAGATCTACTGTCTCAATTATATTATGAAATACCACCTAGATTTACTGTATCTATCATATTACGATACACCAGCTAGATCTACTGTCTCTATGTCTCTTTTATATTATGACAGAACAGCTAGATCTACTGTCTCAATAATATTATGACAGACCAGCTAGAACTACTGTCACAATTATATTATGAATGACCAGCTAGATTTACTGCCTCTTTTATATTATGACAGACCAGCTAGATCTACTGTCTCTACTATATTATCATAGACCAGCTAGATCTACTGTTTCTATTATACTAAGAAAGACTAGCTAGATTTACTGTCTCTATGAAATTATTACAGACCAGCTAGATCTACTGTCTCAATTATAGTATGACAGACCAGCTAGATCTACTGCCTCTTTTATATAATGAGAGACGAGCTAGGTCTCCTGTCTCAATTATATAATGGCAGACCAGCTAGATCTACTGTCTCTATTATGTTATGACAGACCAACTAGATCTACTGTCTCTATTATAATAGGACAGACCAGCTAGATCTACTGTCTCTATCATATTATGCCAGACCAGCTAGATATACTGTCTCTATTATATTATGAAAGACCAGCTAGATCTACTGCCTCTATTATATTATGACATACCAGCTAGATCTACTGTCTCTATGTCATTATTATATTATGCCGGACCAGCTAGATCTACAGTCTCTATTATATTATGACAGACCAGCTAGATCTACTTGCTCTATTATACTATGACAGACCACCTAGATCTAATGTCTATATTATATTTTGACAGACCAGCTAGAACTTCTGTCTCAATTATATTATGAAAGACCTGCTAGATCTACTGTCTTAATTATTTTATGACAGACCAGCTACATCTACTGTCTTAATTATTTTATGACAGACCAGCTACATCTACTGTCTCTTTTATATTATGACAGACCAGCTAGATATACTGTCTCTATTATATTATGACAGACCAGCTAGATCTACTGTATCTATTATATTATGACACAACAGCTAGATATACTGTCTCTATTATATTATGAAAGACAAGCTAGATCCACTGTATCTATTATATTATGACACACCAGCTTGATCTACTGTCTCTAATATATTATGACAGACCAGCTAGATCTACTGTATCTATTATATTATGACACACCAGCTAGATCTACTGTCTCTATTATATTATGACAGACCAGCTAGATCTACTGTATCTATTATATTATGACACACCAGCTAGATCTACTGTCTCTATTATATTATGACAGACCAGCTAGATCTACTGTATCTATTATATTATGACACACCAGCTAGATCTACTGTCTCTATTATATTATGACAGACCAGCTAGATCTACTGTATCTATTATATTATGACACACCAGCTAGATCTACTGTCTCTATTATATTATGACAGACCAGCTAGATCTACTGTATTTATTATATTATGACACACCAGCTAGATCTACTGTCTCAATTATATTATGAAATACCACCTAGATTTACTGTATCTATCATATTACGACACACCAGCTAGATCTACTGTCTCTGTCTCTTTTATATTATGACAGAACAGCTAGATCTAATGTCTCAATAATATTATGACAGACCAGCTAGAACTACTGTCACAATTATATTATGAATGACCAGCTAGATTTACTGCCTCTTTTATATTATGACAGACCAGCTAGATCTACTGTCTCTACTATATTATCATAGACCAGCTAGATCTACTGCTTCTATTATACTAAGAAAGACTAGCTAGATCTACTGTCTCTATGAAATTATTACAGACCAGCTAGATCTACTGTCTCAATTATAGTATGACAGACCAGCTAGATCTAGTGCCTCTTTTATATAATGACAGACGAGCTAGGTCTCCTGTCTCAATTATATTATGACAGACCAGCTAGATCTACTGTCTCTATGTCATTACTATATTATGCCAGACCAGCTAGATCTACTGTCTCTATTATATTATGACACATCAGCTAGATATACTGTCGCTATTATAATTTGACAGACCAGCTAGATCTACTGTCTTAATTATTTTATGACAGACCAGCTACATCTACTGTCTCTTTTATATTATAACAGACAAGCTAAAGCATGTCTTTATTATATTATGACACACCAGCTAGATCTACTGTCTCTATTATATTATGACAGACCAGCTAGATCTACTGTATTTATTATATCATGACACACCAGCTAGATCTACTGTCTCAATTATATTATGAAATACCACCTAGATTTACTGTATCTATCATATTACGACACACCAGCTAGATCTACTGTCTCTATGTCTCTTTTATATTATGACAGAACAGCTAGATCTAATGTCTCAATAATATTATGACAGACCAGCTAGAACTACTGTCACAATTATATTATGAATGACCAGCTAGATTTACTGCCTCTTTTATATTATGACAGACCAGCTAGATCTACTGTCTCTACTATATTATCATAGACCAGCTAGATCTACTGCTTCTATTATACTAAGAAAGACTAGCTAGATCTACTGTCTCTATGAAATTATTACAGACCAGCTAGATCTACTGTCTCAATTATAGTATGACAGACCAGCTAGATCTAGTGCCTCTTTTATATAATGACAGACGAGCTAGTTCTCCTGTCTCAATTATATTATGACAGACCAGCTAGATCTACTGTCTCTATGTCATTACTATATTATGCCAGACCAGCTAGATCTACTGTCTCTATTATATTATGACACATCAGCTAGATATACTGTCGCTATTATAATTTGACAGACCAGCTAGATCTACTGTCTTAATTATTTTATGACAGACCAGCTACATCTACTGTCTCTTTTATATTATAACAGACAAGCTAAAGCATGTCTTTATTATATTATGACAGACCAGCTAGATCTACTCTCTCTATTATATTATGACAGACCAGCTAGATCTACTGTATCTATTATATTATGACACACCAGCTAGATATACTGTCTCTATTATATTATGACAGACCAGCTAGATCTACTGTATCTATTATATTATGACACACCAGCTAGATCTACTGTCTCAATTATATTATGAAATACCACCTAGATGTACTGTATCTATCATATTACGACAGACCAGCTAGATCTACTGTCTTAATTATTTTATGACAGACCAGCTACATCTACTGTCTCATTTATATTATAACAGACAAGCTGGAGCTTGTATTTATTATATTATGACAGACCAGCTAGATCTATTGTCTCTTTTATATTATGACAGAACAGCTAGATCTACTGTCTCAATAATATTATGGCAGACCAGCTAGAATTACTGTCACAATTATATTATGAATGACCAGCTATATTTACTGCCTCTTTTCTATTATGACAGACCAGCTAGATCTACTGTCTCTACTATATTATCACAGACCAGCTAGATCTACTGTTTCTATTATACTAAGAAAGACCAGCTAGATTTACTGTCTAAATGAAATTATGACAGACCAGCTAGATCTAAGGTCTCAATTATAGTATTGCAGACCAGCTAGATCTACTGTCTCAATTATATTATGACAGACCAGCTAGATCTACTGCCTCTTTTATATAATGAGAGACGAGCTAGGTCTCCTGTCTCAATTATATTATGACAGACCAGCTAGATCTACTGTCTCTATTATGTTATGACAGACCAGCTAGATCTACTGTCTCTATTATAATAGGACAGACCAGCTAGATCTACTGTCTCTATCATATTATGCCAGACCAGCTAGATATACTGTCTCTATTATATTATGACAGACGAGCTAGATCTACTGCCTCTATTATATTATGACATACCAGCTAGATCTATTGTCTCTATGTCATTATTATATTATGCCAGACCAGCTAGATCTACTGTCTCTATTATATTATGACAGACCAGCTAGATATACTGTCTCTATTATAATATGACAGACCAGCTAGATCTAATGTCTATATTATATTTTGACAGACCAGCTAGAACTTCTGTCTCAATTATATTATGAATAACCAGTTAGATCTAGTGTCTCTATTGTATCATGACAGACGGCCTAGATCTACTGTCTCTATGATATTATGACAGACCAGCTAGATCTACTGTATCTATTATATTATGACACACCAGCTAGATATACTGTCTCTATAATAATTTGACACACCTGCTAGATCTACTGTCTCTATTATATTATGACAGACCAGCTAGATCTACTGTATTTATTATATTATGACACACCAGCTAGATCTACTGTCTCTATTATAATTTGACAGACCAGCTAGATCTACTGTCTCTATTATAATTTGACAGACCAGCTAGATCTACTGTCTCTATTATAATTTGACAGACCAGCTAGATCTACTGTCTCTTTTATATTATGACAGACCAGCTAGATCTACTGTCTCAATTATATTATGAAATACCACCTAGATTTACTGTATCTATCATATTACGACACACCAGCTAGATCTACTGTCTCTTTTCTATTATGACAGACCAGCTAGATCTACTGTCTCTACTATATTATCATAGACCAGCTAGATCTAATGTTTCTATTATACTAAGAAAGACCAGCTAGATTTACTGTCTCTATGAAATTATTACAGACCAGCTAGATCTACTGTCTCAATTATAGTATTGCAGACCAGCTAGATCTACTGTCTCAATTATATTATGACAGACCAGCTAGATCTAGTGCCTCTTTTATATAATGAGAGACGAGCTAGGTCTCCTGTCTCAATTATATTATGACAGACCAGCTAGATCTACTGTCTCTATTATGTTATGACAGACCAGCTAGATCTACTGTCTCTATTATAATAGCACAGACCAGCTAGATCTACTGTCTCTATGTCATTATTATATTATGCCAGACCAGCTAGATCTACTGTCTCTATTATATTATGACAGACCAGCTAGATCTACTGTCTCTATTATATTATGACAGACCAGCTAGATCTACTATATATATTATATTATGACACACCATCTAGACATACTGTCTCTATTATATTATGACAGACCAGCTAGATCTGCTGTTTCAATTATAGTATGGCAGACCAGCTAGATTTACTGTCTCTATTATAATATGACAGACCAGCTAGATCTACTGTATCTATTATATTATGACACACCAGCTAGATATACTGTCTCTATTATATTATGACAGACCAGCTAGATCTACTGCCTCTATTATATTATGAAACACCAGCTAGATCTACTGTCTCAATAATATTATGGCAGACCAGCTAGAACTACTGTCTCTACTATATTATCACAGACCAGCTAGATCTACTGTTTCTATTATACTAAGAAAGACCAGCTAGATTTACTGTCTCTATGAAATTATGACAGACCAGCTAGATCTACTGTCTCAATTATAGTATTGCAGACCAGCTAGATCTACTGTCTCAATTATATTATGACAGACCAGCTAGATCTACTGCCTCGTTTATATAATGAGAGACGAGCTAGGTCTCCTGTCTCAATTATATTATGGCAGACCAGCTAGATCTACTGTCTCTATTATGTTATGACAGACCAGCTAGATCTACTGTCTCTATTATAATAGGACAGACCAGCTAGATCTACTGTCTCTATCATATTATGCCAGACCAGCTAGATATACTGTCTCTATTATATTATGAAAGACCAGCTAGATCTACTGCCTCTACTATATTATGACATACCAGCTAGATCTACTGTCTCTAGGTCATTATTATATTATGCCAGACCAGCTAGATCTACTGTCTCTATTATATTATGACAGACCAGCTAGATCTACGGTCTCTATTATAATTTGACAGACCAGCTAGATCTACTGTCTCTATTATATTATGACAGACCAGCTAGATCTACTGTATCTATTATATTATGACACACAAGCTAGATCTACTGTCTCAATTATATTATGAAACACCACCTAGATTTACTATACTATATAACACTGCTATACTACTATAACAGACAAGCTAGAGCATGCATTTATTATATTATGACAGACCAGCTAGATTTACTGTATCTATCATATTACGACAGACCAGCTAGATCTACTGTCTTTATTATTTGATGACAGACCAGCTACATCAACTGTCTCTTTTATATTATAACAGACAAGCTAAAGCATGTCTTTATTATATTATGACAGACCAGCTAGATCTACTCTCTCTATTATATTATGACAGACCAGCTAGATCTACTGTATCTATTATATTATGACACACCAGCTAGATATACTGTCTCTATTATATTATGACAGACCAGCTAGATCTACTGTATCTATTATATTATGACACACCAGCTAGATCTACTGTCTCAATTATATTATGAAATACCACCTAGATGTACTGTATCTATCATATTACGACAGACCAGCTAGATCTACTGTCTTAATTATTTTATGACAGACCAGCTACATCTACTGTCTCATTTATATTATAACAGACAAGCTGGAGCTTGTATTTATTATATTATGACAGACCAGCTAGATCTATTGTCTCTTTTATATTATGACAGAACAGCTAGATCTACTGTCTCAATAATATTATGGCATACCAGCTAGAATTACTGTCACAATTATATTATGAATGACCAGCTATATTTACTGCCTCTTTTCTATTATGACAGACCAGCTAGATCTACTGTCTCTACTATATTATCACAGACCAGCTAGATCTACTGTTTCTATTATACTAAGAAAGACCAGCTAGATTTACTGTCTAAATGAAATTATGACAGACCAGCTAGATCTAAGGTCTCAATTATAGTATTGCAGACCAGCTAGATCTACTGTCTCAATTATATTATGACAGACCAGCTAGATCTACTGCCTCTTTTATATAATGAGAGACGAGCTAGGTCTCCTGTCTCAATTATATTATGACAGACCAGCTAGATCTACTGTCTCTATTATGTTATGACAGACCAGCTAGATCTACTGTCTCTATTATAATAGGACAGACCAGCTAGATCTACTGTCTCTATCATATTATGCCAGACCAGCTAGATATACTGTCTCTATTATATTATGACAGACGAGCTAGATCTACTGCCTCTATTATATTATGACATACCAGCTAGATCTATTGTCTCTATGTCATTATTATATTATGCCAGACCAGCTAGATCTACTGTCTCTATTATATTATGACAGACCAGCTAGATATACTGTCTCTATTATAATATGACAGACCAGCTAGATCTAATGTCTATATTATATTTTGACAGACCAGCTAGAACTTCTGTCTCAATTATATTATGAATAACCAGTTAGATCTAGTGTCTCTATTGTATCATGACAGACGGCCTAGATCTACTGTCTCTATGATATTATGACAGACCAGCTAGATCTACTGTATCTATTATATTATGACACACCAGCTAGATATACTGTCTCTATAATAATTTGACACACCTGCTAGATCTACTGTCTCTATTATATTATGACAGACCAGCTAGATCTACTGTATTTATTATATTATGACACACCAGCTAGATCTACTGTCTCTATTATAATTTGACAGACCAGCTAGATCTACTGTCTCTATTATAATTTGACAGACCAGCTAGATCTACTGTCTCTATTATAATTTGACAGACCAGCTAGATCTACTGTCTCTTTTATATTATGACAGACCAGCTAGATCTACTGTCTCAATTATATTATGAAATACCACCTAGATTTACTGTATCTATCATATTACGACACACCAGCTAGATCTACTGTCTCTTTTCTATTATGACAGACCAGCTAGATCTACTGTCTCTACTATATTATCATAGACCAGCTAGATCTACTGTTTCTATTATACTAAGAAAGACCAGCTAGATTTACTGTCTCTATGAAATTATTACAGACCAGCTAGATCTACTGTCTCAATTATAGTATTGCAGACCAGCTAGATCTACTGTCTCAATTATATTATGACAGACCAGCTAGATCTAGTGCCTCTTTTATATAATGAGAGACGAGCTAAGTCTCCTGTCTCAATTATATTATGACAGACCAGCTAGATCTACTGTCTCTATTATGTTATGACAGACCAGCTAGATCTACTGTCTCTATTATAATAGGACAGACCAGCTAGATCTACTGTCTCTATGTCATTATTATATTATGCCAGACCAGCTAGATCTACTGTCTCTATTATATTATGACAGACCAGCTAGATCTACTGTCTCTATTATATTATGACAGACCAGCTAGATCTACTATATATATTATATTATGACACACCATCTAGACATACTGTCTCTATTATATTATGACAGACCAGCTAGATCTGCTGTTTCAATTATAGTATGGCAGACCAGCTAGATTTACTGTCTCTATTATAATATGACAGACCAGCTAGATCTACTGTATCTATTATATTATGACACACCAGCTAGATATACTGTCTCTATTATATTATGACAGACCAGCTAGATCTACTGCCTCTATTATATTATGAAACACCAGCTAGATCTACTGTCTCAATAATATTATGGCAGACCAGCTAGAACTACTGTCTCTACTATATTATCACAGACCAGCTAGATCTACTGTTTCTATTATACTAAGAAAGACCAGCTAGATTTACTGTCTCTATGAAATTATGACAGACCAGCTAGATCTACTGTCTCAATTATAGTATTGCAGACCAGCTAGATCTACTGTCTCAATTATATTATGACAGACCAGCTAGATCTACTGCCTCTTTTATATAATGAGAGACGAGCTAGGTCTCCTGTCTCAATTATATTATGGCAGACCAGCTAGATCTACTGTCTCTATTATGTTATGACAGACCAGCTAGATCTACTGTCTCTATTATAATAGGACAGACCAGCTAGATCTACTGTCTCTATCATATTATGCCAGACCAGCTAGATATACTGTCTCTATTATATTATGAAAGACCAGCTAGATCTACTGCCTCTACTATATTATGACATACCAGCTAGATCTACTGTCTCTAGGTCATTATTATATTATGCCAGACCAGCTAGATCTACTGTCTCTATTATATTATGACAGACCAGCTAGATCTACGGTCTCTATTATAATTTGACAGACCAGCTAGATCTACTGTCTCTATTATATTATGACAGACCA
Organism: Oncorhynchus clarkii lewisi; assembly: GCF_045791955.1. Lineage (NCBI taxonomy): Eukaryota > Metazoa > Chordata > Actinopteri > Salmoniformes > Salmonidae > Oncorhynchus > Oncorhynchus clarkii. Next base: position 47,008 of record NW_027258695.1, on the reverse strand, counting down.
GCTAGATCTACTGTATCTATTATATTATGACACACAAGCTAGATCTACTGTCTCAATTATATTATGAAACACCACCTAGATTTACTATACTATATAACACTGCTATACTACTATAACAGACAAGCTAGAGCATGCATTTATTATATTATGACAGACCAGCTAGATTTACTGTATCTATCATATTACGACAGACCAGCTAGATCTACTGTCTTTATTATTTGATGACAGACCAGCTACATCAACTGTCTCTTTTATATTACAACAGACAAGCTAGAGCATGTATTAATGATATTATGACAGACCAGCTAGATCTACTGTTTCTATTATACTAAGAAAGACCAGCTAGATTTACTGTCTCTATGAAATTATGACAGACCAGCTAGAACTTCTGTCTCAATTATATTATGAATGACCAGCTAGATCTACTGTCTCTATTGTATCATGACAGACGAGCTAGATCTACTGTCTATATGATATAATGACAGACCAGCTAGATCTATTGTATCTATTATATTATGACACACCAGCTAGATATACTGTCTCTATTATATTATGACAGACCAGCTAGATCTACTGTATCTATTATATTATGACACACAAGCTAGATCTACTGTCTCAATTATATTATGAAACACCACCTAGAATTACTATACTATATAACACTGCTATACTACTATAACAGACAAGCTAGAGCATGCATTTATTATATTATGACAGACCAGCTAGATTTACTGTATCTATCATATTACGACAGACCAGCTAGATCTACTGTCTTTATTATTTTATGACAGACCAGCTACATCTACTGTCTCTTTTATATTATAACAGACAAGCTAGAGCATGTATTTATTATATTATGACAGACCGCTAGATCTACTGTCTCTATTATATTATGACAGACCAGCTAGATCTACTGTATCTATTATATTATGACAGACCAGCTAGATCTACTGTCTTAATTATTTTATGACAGACCAGCTACATCTACTGTCTCTTTTATATTATAACAGACAAGCTAGAGCATGTATTTATTATATGATGACAGACCAGCTAGATCTGCTGTCTCTTTTATGTTATGACAGAACAGCTAGATCTACTGTCTCAATAATATTCTGTTAGACCAGCTAGAACTACTGTCACAATTATATTATGAATGACCAGCTAGATTTACTGTCTTTATTATATTATGACAGACCAGCTAGATATACTATCTCTATTATATTATGACATACCAGCTAGATCTACTGTCTCTATGTCATTATTATATTATGTCAGACCAGCTAGATATGCTGTTTCAATTATAGTATGGCAGACCAGCTTGATTTACTGTCTCTATTATAATATGACAGACCAGCTAGATCTAATGTCTATATTATATTTTGACAGACCAGCTAGAACTTATGTCTCAATTATATTATGAAAGACCAGCTAGATCTACTGTCTCTACTGTATCATGACAGACAAGCTAGATCTACTGTCTCTATGATATTATGACAGACAAGCTAGATCTACTGTATCTATTATATTATGACACACCAGCTAGATATACTGTCTCAATTATAATTTGACAGACCAGCTAGATCTACTGTCTTAATTATTTTATGACAGACCAGCTACATCTACTGTCTCTTTTATATTATAACAGACAAGCTAAAGCATGTCTTTATTATATTATGACAGACCAGCTAGATCTACTGTCTCTATTATATTATGACAGACCAGCTAGATCTACTGTATCTATTATATTATGACACACCAGCTAGATATACTGTCTCTATTATATTATGAAAGACAAGCTAGATCTACTGTATCTATTATATTATGACACACCAGCTAGATATACTGTCTCTATTATATTATGACAAACAAGCTAGATCTACTGCCTCTATTATTTTATGACACACCAGCTAGATCTACTGCCTCTATTATATTATGACACACCAGCTAGATCTACTGTCTCTGTCTCTATTATATTAGGACAGACCAGCTAGATCTACTGTCTAAATTATATTTTGACAGACCAGCTAGATCTACTGTCTCTGTCTCTATTATATTATGACACACCAGCTAGATCTACTGTCTCAATTATATTATGAAATACCACCTAGATTTACTGTCTCTGTCTCTATTATATTATGACAGACCTGCTAGATCTACTGTATCTATTATATTATGACAGACCTGCTGGATCTACTGTATCTTATATATTATGACACACCAGCTAGATCTACTGTCTCAATTATATTATGAAATACCACCTAGATTTACTGTCTCTATGTCTCTATTATATTATGACAGACCTGCTAGATCTACTGTATCTATTATATTATGACAGACCAGCTAGATCAACTGTCTCTACTATATTATCACAGACCAGCTAGATCTACTGTTTCTATTATACTAAGAAAGACCAGCTAGATTTACTGTCTCTATGAAATTATGACAGACCAGCTAGATCTACTGTCTCAATTATAGTATTGCAGACCAGCAAGATCTACTGTCTCAATTATATTATGACAGACCAGCTAGATCTACTGCCTCTTTTATATAATGAGAGACGAGCTAGGTCTCCTGTCTCAATTATATTATGGCAGACCAGCTAGATCTACTGTCTCAATTATGTTATGACAGATCAGCTAGATCTACTGTCTCTATTATAATAGGACAGACCAGCTAGATCTACTGTCTCTATCATATTATGCCAGACCAGCTAGATATACTGTCTCTGTTATATTATGACAGACCAGCTAGATCTACTGCCTCTATTATATTATGACATACCAGCTAGATCTACTGGCTCTATGTCATTATTATATTATGCCAGACCAGCTAGATCTACTGTCTCTATTATATTATGACAGACCAGCTAGATCTACTGTCTATATGATATTATGACAGACCAGCTAGATCTATTGCATCTATTATATTATGACACACCAGCTAGATCTACTGTATCTATTATATTATGACACACAAGCTAGATCTACTGTCTCAATTATATTATGAAACACCACCTAGATTTACTATACTATATAACACTGCTATACTACTATAACAGACAAGCTAGAGCATGCATTTATTATATTATGACAGACCAGCTAGATTTACTGTATCTATCATATTACGACAGACCAGCTAGATCTACTGTCTTTATTATTTTATGACAGACCAGCTACATCTACTGTCTCTTTTATGTTATAACAGACAAGCTAGAGCATGTATTTATTATATTATGACAGACCAGCTAGATCTACTGTCTCTATTATGTTATGACAGACCAACTAGATCTACTGTCTCTATTATAATAGGACAGACCAGCTAGATATACTGTCTCAATTATATTATGAAATACCACCTAGATTTACTGTATCTATCATATTACGACAGACCAGCTAGATCTACTGTCTCTTTTATATTATAACAGACAAGCTAGAGCCTGTATTTATTATATTATGACAGACCAGCTAGATCTACTGTCTCTTTTATATTATGACAGACCAGCTAGATCTACTGTCTCTTTTATATTATAACAGACAAGCTAGAGCATGTATTTATTATATTATGACAGACCAGCTAGATCTACTGTCTCTTTTATATTATGACAGACCAGCTAGATCTACTGTCTCAATAATACTGAGACAGACCAGCTAGATCTACTGTATCTATTATATTATGACACACCAGCTAGATATACTGTTTCTATTATATTATGACAGACCAGCTAGATCTACTGCCTCTATTATATTATGACACACCAGCTAGATCTACTGTCTCTATGTCTCTATTATATTATGACAGACCTGTTAGATCTACTGTATCTATTATATTATGACACACCAGCTAGATATACTGTCTCTATTATATTAGGAAAGACCAGCTAGATCTACTGTCTCTATTATATTATGACAGACCAGCTAGATCTACTGTATCTATTATATTATGACACACCAGCTAGATCTACTGTCTCAATTATATTATGAAATACCACCTAGATTTACTGTCTCTATGTCTCTATTATATTATGACAGACCTGCTAGATCTACTGTATCTATTATATTATGACAGACCTGCTAGATCTACTGTATCTTATATATTATGACACACCAGCTAGATCTACTGTCTCAATTATATTATGAAATACCACCTAGATTTACTGTCTCTATGTCTCTATTATATTATGACAGACCTGCTAGATCTACTGTATCTATTATATTATGACAGACCAGCTAGATCAACTGTCTCTACTATATTATCACAGACCAGCTAGATCTACTGTTTCTATTATACTAAGAAAGACCAGCTAGATTTACTGTCTCTATGAAATTATGACAGACCAGCTAGATCTACTGTCTCAATTATAGTATTGCAGACCAGCAAGATCTACTGTCTCAATTATATTATGACAGACCAGCTAGATCTACTGCCTCTTTTATATAATGAGAGACGAGCTAGGTCTCCTGTCTCAATTATATTATGGCAGACCAGCTAGATCTACTGTCTCAATTATGTTATGACAGATCAGCTAGATCTACTGTCTCTATTATAATAGGACAGACCAGCTAGATCTACTGTCTCTATCATATTATGCCAGACCAGCTAGATATACTGTCTCTGTTATATTATGACAGACCAGCTAGATCTACTGCCTCTATTATATTATGACATACCAGCTAGATCTACTGGCTCTATGTCATTATTATATTATGCCAGACCAGCTAGATCTACTGTCTCTATTATATTATGACAGACCAGCTAGATCTACTATCTATATGATATTATGACAGACCAGCTAGATCTATTGCATCTATTATATTATGACACACCAGCTAGATCTACTGTATCTATTATATTATGACACACAAGCTAGATCTACTGTCTCAATTATATTATGAAACACCACCTAGATTTACTATACTATATAACACTGCTATACTACTATAACAGACAAGCTAGAGCATGCATTTATTATATTATGACAGACCAGCTAGATTTACTGTATCTATCATATTACGACAGACCAGCTAGATCTACTGTCTTTATTATTTTATGACAGACCAGCTACATCTACTGTCTCTTTTATGTTATAACAGACAAGCTAGAGCATGTATTTATTATATTATGACAGACCAGCTAGATCTACTGTCTCTATTATGTTATGACAGACCAACTAGATCTACTGTCTCTATTATAATAGGACAGACCAGCTAGATATACTGTCTCAATTATATTATGAAATACCACCTAGATTTACTGTATCTATCATATTACGACAGACCAGCTAGATCTACTGTCTCTTTTATATTATAACAGACAAGCTAGAGCCTGTATTTATTATATTATGACAGACCAGCTAGATCTACTGTCTCTTTTATATTATGACAGACCAGCTAGATCTACTGTCTCTTTTATATTATAACAGACAAGCTAGAGCATGTATTTATTATATTATGACAGACCAGCTAGATCTACTGTCTCTTTTATATTATGACAGACCAGCTAGATCTACTGTCTCAATAATACTGAGACAGACCAGCTAGATCTACTGTATCTATTATATTATGACACACCAGCTAGATATACTGTTTCTATTATATTATGACAGACCAGCTAGATCTACTGCCTCTATTATATTATGACACACCAGCTAGATCTACTGTCTCTATGTCTCTATTATATTATGACAGACCTGTTAGATCTACTGTATCTATTATATTATGACACACCAGCTAGATATACTGTCTCTATTATATTAGGAAAGACCAGCTAGATCTACTGTCTCTATTATATTATGACAGACCAGCTAGATCTACTGTATCTATTATATTATGACACACCAGCTAGATCTACTGTCTCAATTATATTATGAAATACCACCTAGATTTACTGTCTCTATGTCTCTATTATATTATGACAGACCTGCTAGATCTACTGTATCTATTATATTATGACAGACCTGCTAGATCTACTGTATCTTATATATTATGACACACCAGCTAGATCTACTGTCTCAATTATATTATGAAATACCACCTAGATTTACTGTCTCTATGTCTCTATTATATTATGACAGACCTGCTAGATCTACTGTATCTATTATATTATGACAGACCAGCTAGATCAACTGTCTCTACTATATTATCACAGACCAGCTAGATCTACTGTTTCTATTATACTAAGAAAGACCAGCTAGATTTACTGTCTCTATGAAATTATGACAGACCAGCTAGATCTACTGTCTCAATTATAGTATTGCAGACCAGCTAGATCTACTGTCTCAATTATATTATGACAGACCAGCTAGATCTACTGCCTCTTTTATATAATGAGAGACGAGCTAGGTCTCCTGTCTCAATTATATTATGGCAGACCAGCTAGATCTACTGTCTCAATTATGTTATGACAGATCAGCTAGATCTACTGTCTCTATTATAATAGGACAGACCAGCTAGATCTACTGTCTCTATCATATTATGCCAGACCAGCTAGATATACTGTCTCTGTTATATTATGACAGACCAGCTAGATCTACTGCCTCTATTATATTATGACATACCAGCTAGATCTACTGTCTCTATGTCATTATTATATTATGCCAGACCAGCTAGATCTACTGTCTCTATTATATTATGACAGACCAGCTAGATCTACTGTCTATATGATATTATGACAGACCAGCTAGATCTATTGCATCTATTATATTATGACACACCAGCTAGATCTACTGTATCTATTATATTATGACACACAAGCTAGATCTACTGTCTCAATTATATTATGAAACACCACCTAGATTTACTATACTATATAACACTGCTATACTACTATAACAGACAAGCTAGAGCATGCATTTATTATATTATGACAGACCAGCTAGATTTACTGTATCTATCATATTACGACAGACCAGCTAGATCTACTGTCTTTATTATTTTATGACAGACCAGCTACATCTACTGTCTCTTTTATGTTATAACAGACAAGCTAGAGCATGTATTTATTATATTATGACAGACCAGCTAGATCTACTGTCTCTATTATGTTATGACAGACCAACTAGATCTACTGTCTCTATTATAATAGGACAGACCAGCTAGATATACTGTCTCAATTATATTATGAAATACCACCTAGATTTACTGTATCTATCATATTACGACAGACCAGCTAGATCTACTGTCTCTTTTATATTATAACAGACAAGCTAGAGCCTGTATTTATTATATTATGACAGACCAGCTAGATCTACTGTCTCTTTTATATTATGACAGACCAGCTAGATCTACTGTCTCTTTTATATTATAACAGACAAGCTAGAGCCTGTATTTATTATATTATGACAGACCAGCTAGATCTACTGTCTCAATAATACTGAGACAGACCAGCTAGATCTACTGTATCTATTATATTATGACACACCAGCTAGATATACTGTTTCTATTATATTATGACAGACCAGCTAGATCTACTGCCTCTATTATATTATGACACACCAGCTAGATCTACTGTCTCTATGTCTCTATTATATTATGACAGACCTGTTAGATCTACTGTATCTATTATATTATGACACACCAGCTAGATATACTGTCTCTATTATATTAGGAAAGACCAGCTAGATCTACTGTCTCTATTATATTATGACAGACCAGCTAGATCTACTGTATCTATTATATTATGACACACCAGCTAGATCTACTGTCTCAATTATATTATGAAATACCACCTAGATTTACTGTCTCTATGTCTCTATTATATTATGACAGACCTGCTAGATCTACTGTATCTATTATATTATGACAGACCTGCTAGATCTACTGTATCTTATATATTATGACACACCAGCTAGATCTACTGTCTCAATTATATTATGAAATACCACCTAGATTTACTGTCTCTATGTCTCTATTATATTATGACAGACCTGCTAGATCTACTGTATCTATTATATTATGACAGACCAGCTAGATCAACTGTCTCTACTATATTATCACAGACCAGCTAGATCTACTGTTTCTATTATACTAAGAAAGACCAGCTAGATTTACTGTCTCTATGAAATTATGACAGACCAGCTAGATCTACTGTCTCAATTATAGTATTGCAGACCAGCTAGATCTACTGTCTCAATTATATTATGACAGACCAGCTAGATCTACTGCCTCTTTTATATAATGAGAGACGAGCTAGGTCTCCTGTCTCAATTATATTATGGCAGACCAGCTAGATCTACTGTCTCAATTATGTTATGACAGATCAGCTAGATCTACTGTCTCTATTATAATAGGACAGACCAGCTAGATCTACTGTCTCTATCATATTATGCCAGACCAGCTAGATATACTGTCTCTGTTATATTATGACAGACCAGCTAGATCTACTGCCTCTATTATATTATGACATACCAGCTAGATCTACTGTCTCTATGTCATTATTATATTATGCCAGACCAGCTAGATCTACTGTCTCTATTATATTATGACAGACCAGCTAGATCTACTGTCTATATGATTTTATGACAGACCAGCTAGATCTATTGCATCTATTATATTATGACACACCAGCTAGATCTACTGTATCTATTATATTATGACACACAAGCTAGATCTACTGTCTCAATTATATTATGAAACACCACCTAGATTTACTATACTATATAACACTGCTATACTACTATAACAGACAAGCTAGAGCATGCATTTATTATATTATGACAGACCAGCTAGATTTACTGTATCTATCATATTACGACAGACCAGCTAGATCTACTGTCTTTATTATTTTATGACAGACCAGCTACATCTACTGTCTCTTTTATGTTATAACAGACAAGCTAGAGCATGTATTTATTATATTATGACAGACCAGCTAGATCTACTGTCTCTATTATGTTATGACAGACCAACTAGATCTACTGTCTCTATTATAATAGGACAGACCAGCTAGATATACTGTCTCAATTATATTATGAAATACCACCTAGATTTACTGTATCTATCATATTACGACAGACCAGCTAGATCTACTGTCTCTTTTATATTATAACAGACAAGCTAGAGCCTGTATTTATTATATTATGACAGACCAGCTAGATCTACTGTCTCTTTTATATTATGACAGACCAGCTAGATCTACTGTCTCTTTTATATTATAACAGACAAGCTAGAGCCTATATTTATTATATTATGACAGACCAGCTAGATCTACTGTCTCAATAATACTGAGACAGACCAGCTAGATCTACTGTATCTATTATATTATGACACACCAGCTAGATATACTGTTTCTATTATATTATGACAGACCAGCTAGATCTACTGCCTCTATTATATTATGACACACCAGCTAGATCTACTGTCTCTATGTCTCTATTATATTATGACAGACCTGTTAGATCTACTGTATCTATTATATTATGACACACCAGCTAGATATACTGTCTCTATTATATTAGGAAAGACCAGCTAGATCTACTGTCTCTATTATATTATGACACACCAGCTAGATCTACTGTCTCAATTATATTATGAAATACCACCTAGATTTACTGTATCTATCATATTACGACAGACAAGCTAGATCTACTGTCTTAATTATTTTATGACAGACCAGCTACATCTACTGTCTCTTTTATATTATAACAGACAAACTAGAGCATGTATTTATTATATTATGACAGACCAGCTAGATCTGCTGTCTATTTTATATTATGACAGAACAGCTAGATCTACTGTCTCTACTATATTATCACAGACCAGCTAGATCTACTGTTTCTATTATACTAAGAAAGACCAGCTAGATTTACTGTCTCTATGAAATTATGACAGACCAGCTAGATCTACTCTCTCAATTAGAGTATTGCAGACCAGCTATATCTACTTTCTCAATTATATTATGACAGACCAGCTAGATCTACTGCCTCTTTTATATAATGAGAGACGAGCTAGTTCTCCTGTCTCAATTATATTATGGCAGACGAGCTAGAACTACTGTCACAATTATATTATGAATGACCAGCTAGATTTACTGCCTCTTTTCTATTATGACAGACCAGCTAGATCTACTGTCTCTACTATATTATCACAGACCAGCTAGATCTACTGTTTATATTATACTAAGAAAGACCAGCTAGATTTACTGTCTCTATGAAATTATGACAGACCAGCTAGATCTACTGTCTCAATTAGAGTATTGCAGACCAGCTATATCTACTTTCTCAATTATATTATGACAGACCAGCTAGATCTACTGCCTCTTTTATATAATGAGAGACGAGCTAGGTCTCCTGTCTCAATTATATTATGGCAGACCAGCTATATCTACTGTCTCTATTATGTTATGACAGACCAGCTAGATCTACTGTCTCTATTATAATAGGACAGACCAGATAGATCTACTGTCTCTATCATATTATGCCAGACCAGCTAGATATACTGTCTCTATTATATTATGACAGACCAGCTAGATCTACTGCCTCTATTATATTATGACATACCAGCTAGATCTAATGTCTATATTATATTTTGACAGACCAGCTAGAACTTCTGTCTCAATTCTATTATGAAAGACCAGCTAGATCTACTGTCTCTATTGTATCATGACAGACCAGATAGATCTACTGTCTCTATGATACTATGACAGACCAGCTAGATCTGCTGTATGTATTATATTATGACACACCAGCTAGATATACTGTCTCTATAATAATTTGACAGACCAGCTAGATCTACTGTCTTAATTATTTTATGACAGACCAGCTACATCTACTGTCTCTTTTATATTATAACAGACAAGCTAAAGCATGTCTTTATTATATTATGACACACCAGCTAGATATACTGTCTCTATTATATTATGAAAGACAAGCTAGATCTACTGTATCTATTATATTATGACAGACCAGCTACATCTACTGTCTCTTTTATGTTATAACAGACAAGCTAGAGCATGTATTTATTATATTATGACAGACCAGCTAGATCTACTGTCTCTATTATGTTATGACAGACCAACTAGATCTACTGTCTCTATTATAATAGGACAGACCAGCTAGATATACTGTCTCAATTATATTATGAAATACCACCTAGATTTACTGTATCTATCATATTACGACAGACCAGCTAGATCTACTGTCTCTTTTATATTATAACAGACAAGCTAGAGCCTGTATTTATGATATTATGACAGACCAGCTAGATCTACTGTCTCTTTTATATTATGACAGACCAGCTAGATCTACTGTCTCTTTTATATTATAACAGACAAGCTAGAGCCTGTATTTATTATATTATGACAGACCAGCTAGATCTACTGTCTCTTTTATATTATGACAGACCAGCTAGATCTACTGTCTCAATAATACTGAGACAGACCAGCTAGATCTACTGTATCTATTATATTATGACACACCAGCTAGATATACTGTTTCTATTATATTATGACAGACCAGCTAGATCTACTGCCTCTATTATATTATGACACACCAGCTAGATCTACTGTCTCTATGTCTCTATTATATTATGACAGACCTGTTAGATCTACTGTATCTATTATATTATGACACACCAGCTAGATATACTGTCTATATTATATTAGGAAAGACCAGCTAGATCTACTGTCTCTATTATATTATGACAGACCAGCTAGATCTACTGTATCTATTATATTATGACACACCAGCTAGATCTACTGTCACAATTATATTATAAATGGCCAGCTAGATCTACTGTCTCTATGTCATTATTATATTATGCCAGACCAGCTAGATCTACTGTCTCTATTATATTATGACAGACCAGCTAGATCTACTGTCTATATGATATTATGACAGACCAGCTACATCTATTGTATCTATTATATTATGACACACCAGCTAGATCTACTGTATATATTATATTATGACACACAAGCTAGATCTACTGTCTCAATTATATTATGAAACACCACCTAGATTTACTATACTATATAACACTGCTATACTACTATAACAGACAAGCTAGTGCATGCATTTATCATATTATGACAGACCAGCTAGATTTACTGTATCTATCATATTACGACAGACAAGCTAGATCTACTGTCTTTATTATTTTATGACAGACCAGCTACATCTACTGTCTCTTTTATGTTATAACAGACAAGCTAGAGCATGTATTTATTATATTATGACAGACCAGCTAGATCTACTGTCTCTATTATGTTATGACAGACCAACTAGATCTACTGTCTCTATTATAATAGGACAGACCAGCTAGATATACTGTCTCAATTATATTATGAAATACCACCTAGATTTACTGTATCTATCATATTACGACAGACCAGCTAGATCTACTGTCTCTTTTATATTATAACAGACAAGCTAGAGCCTCTATTTATTATATTATGACAGACCAGCTAGATCTACTGTCTCTTTTATATTATGACAGACCAGCTAGATCTACTGTCTCTTTTATATTATAACAGACAAGCTAGAGCCTGTATTTATTATATTATGACAGACCAGCTAGATCTACTGTCTCTTTTATATTATGACAGACCAGCTAGATCTACTGTCTCAATAATACTGAGACAGACCAGCTAGATCTACTGTATCTATTATATTATGACACACCAGCTAGATATACTGTTTCTATTATATTATGACAGACCAGCTAGATCTACTGCCTCTATTATATTATGACACACCAGCTAGATCTACTGTCTCTATGTCTCTATTATATTATGACAGACCTGTTAGATCTACTGTATCTATTATATTATGACACACCAGCTAGATATACTGTCTCTATTATATTAGGAAAGACCAGCTAGATCTACTGTCTCTATTATATTATGACAGACCAGCTAGATCTACTGTATCTATTATATTATGACACACCAGCTAGATCTACTGTCTCAATTATTTTATGACAGACCAGCTACATCTACTGTCTCTTTTATATTATAACAGACAAGCTAGAGCATGTATTTATTATATTATGACAGACCAGCTAGATCTGCTGTCTATTTTATATTATGACAGAACAGCTAGATCTACTGTCTCTACTATATTATCACAGACCAGCTAGATCTACTGTTTCTATTATACTAAGAAAGACCAGCTAGATTTACTGTCTCTATGAAATTATGACAGACCAGCTAGATCTACTGTCTCAATTAGAGTATTGCAGACCAGCTATATCTACTTTCTCAATTATATTATGACAGACCAGCTAGATCTACTGCCTCTTTTATATAATGAGAGACGAGCTAGGTCTCCTGTCTCAATTATATTATGGCAGACGAGCTAGAACTACTGTCACAATTATATTATGAATGACCAGCTAGATTTACTGCCTCTTTTCTATTATGACAGACCAGCTAGATCTACTGTCTCTACTATATAATCACAGACCAGCTAGATCTACTGTTTCTATTATACTAAGAAAGACCAGCTAGATTTACTGTCTCTATGAAATTATGACAGACCAGCTAGATCTACTGTCTCAATTAGAGTATTGCAGACCAGCTATATCTACTTTCTCAATTATATTATGACAGACCAGCTAGATCTACTGCCTCTTTTATATAATGAGAGACGAGCTAGGTCTCCTGTCTCAATTATATTATGGCAGACGAGCTAGAACTACTGTCACAATTATATTATGAATGACCAGCTAGATTTACTGCCTCTTTTCTATTATGACAGACCAGCTAGATCTACTGTCTCTACTATATTATCACAGACCAGCTAGATCTACTGTTTCTATTATACTAAGAAAGACCAGCTAGATTTACTGTCTCTATGAAATTATGACAGACCAGCTAGATCTACTGTCTCAATTATAGTATTGCAGACCAGCTATATCTACCTTCTCAATTATATTATGACAGACCAGCTAGATCTACTGCCTCTTTTATATAATGAGAGACGAGCTAGGTCTCCTGTCTCAATTATATTATGGCAGACCAGCTATATCTACTGTCTCTATTATGTTATGACAGACCAGCTAGATCTACTGTCTCTATTATAATAGGACAGACCAGATAGATCTACTGTCTCTATCATATTATGCCAGACCAGCTAGATATACTGTCTCTATTATATTATGACAGACCAGCTAGATCTACTGCCTCTATTATATTATGACATACCAGCTAGATCTAATGTCTATATTATATTTTGACAGACCAGCTAGAACTTCTGTCTCAATTCTATTATGAAAGACCAGCTAGATCTACTGTCTCTATTATATTATGACAGACCAACTAGATCTACTGTATCTATTATATTATGACACACCAGCTAGATATACTGTCTCTATTATATTATGAAAGAGAAGCTAGATCTACTGTATCTATTATAGTATGACAGACCAGCTACATCTACTGTCTCTTTTATGTTATAACAGACAAGCTAGAGCATGTATTTATTATATTATGACAGACCAGCTAGATCTACTGTCTCTATTATGTTATGACAGACCAACTAGATCTACTGTCTCTATTATAATAGGACAGACCAGCTAGATATACTGTCTCAATTATATTATGAAATACCACCTAGATTTACTGTATCTATCATATTACGACAGATCAGCTAGATCTACTGTCTTTATTATTTTATGACAGACCAGCTACATCTACTGTCTCTTTTATATTATAACAGACAAGCTAGAGCATGTATTTATTATATTATGACAGACCAGCTAGATCTACTGTCTCTATTATGTTATGACAGACCAACTAGATCTACTGTCTCTATTATATTATGACAAACCAGCTAGATCTACTGTATCTATTATATTATGACACACCAGCTAGATCTACTGTCTCAATTATATTATGAAATACCACCTAGATTTACTGTATCTATCATATTACGACAGACCAGCTAGATCTACTGTCTTTATTATTTTATGACAGACCAGCTACATCTACTGTCTCTTTTATATTATAACAGACAAGCTAGAATATGTATTTATTATATTATGAATGACCAGCTAGATTTAGTGCCTCTTTTCTATTATGACAGACCAGCTAGATGTACTGTCTCTACTATATTATCACAGAACAGCTAGATCTACTGTTTCTATTATACTAAGAAAGACCAGCTAGATTTACTGTCTCTATGAAATTATGACAGACCAGCTAGAACTTCTGTCTCAATTATATTATGAATGACCAGCTAGATCTACTGTCTCTATTGTATCATGACAGACGAGCTAGATCTACTGTCTCTATTATATTATGACAGACCAGCTAGATCTAATGTCTATATTATATTTTGACAGACCAGCTAAACTTTTGTCTCAATTATGTTATGAAAGACCAGCTAGATCTACTGTCTCTATTGTATCATGACAGACGAGCTAGATTTACTGTCTCTATGAAATTATGACAGACCAGCTAGATCTACTCTCTCAATGATAGTATTGCAGACCAGCTAGATCTACTGTCTCAATTATAATATGGCAGACCAGCTAGATCTACTGTCTCTATTATGTTATGACAGACCAGCTAGATCTACTGTCTCTACTATAATAGGACAGACCAGCTAGATCTACTGTCTCTATCATATTATGCCAGACCAGATAGATCTAATGTCTATATTATATTTTGACAGACCAGCTAAACTTCTGTCTCAATTATGTTATGAAAGACCAGCTAGATCTACTGTCTCTATTGTATCATGACAGACGAGCTAGATCTACTGTCTCTATGATACTATGACAGACCAGCTAGATCTGCTGTATCTATTATATTATGACACACCAGCTAGATATACTGTCTCTATTATAATTTGACAGACCAGCTAGATCTACTGTCTTAATTATTTTATGACAGACCAGCTACATCTACTGTCTCTTTTATATTATAACAGACAAGCTAAAGCATGTCTTTATTATATTATTACAGACCAGCTAGATCTACTGTCTCTATTATATTATGACAGACCAGCTAGATCTACTGTATCTATTATATTATGACACACCAGCATAGATATACTGTCTCTATGAAATTATGACAGACCAGCTAGATCTACTGTCTCAATTAGAGTATTGCAGACCAGCTATATCTACTTTCTCAATTATATTATGACAGACCAGCTAGATCTACTGCCTCTTTTATATAATGAGAGACGAGCTAGGTCTCCTGTCTCAATTATATTATGGCAGACGAGCTAGAACTACTGTCACAATTATATTATGAATGACCAGCTAGATTTACTGCCTCTTTTCTATTATGACAGACCAGCTAGATCTACTGTCTCTACTATATAATCACAGACCAGCTAGATCTACTGTTTCTATTATACTAAGAAAGACCAGCTAGATTTACTGTCTCTATGAAATTATGACAGACCAGCTAGATCTACTGTCTCAATTAGAGTATTGCAGACCAGCTATATCTACTTTCTTAATTATATTATGACAGACCAGCTAGATCTACTGCCTCTTTTATATAATGAGAGACGAGCTAGGTCTCCTGTCTCAATTATATTATGGCAGACGAGCTAGAACTACTGTCACAATTATATTATGAATGACCAGCTAGATTTACTGCCTCTTTTCTATTATGACAGACCAGCTAGATCTACTGTCTCTACTATATTATCACAGACCAGCTAGATCTACTGTTTCTATTATACTAAGAAAGACCAGCTAGATTTACTGTCTCTATGAAATTATGACAGACCAGCTAGATCTACTGTCTCAATTATAGTATTGCAGACCAGCTATATCTACCTTCTCAATTATATTATGACAGACCAGCTAGATCTACTGCCTCTTTTATATAATGAGAGACGAGCTAGGTCTCCTGTCTCAATTATATTATGGCAGACCAGCTATATCTACTGTCTCTATTATGTTATGACAGACCAGCTAGATCTACTGTCTCTATTATAATAGGACAGACCAGATAGATCTACTGTCTCTATCATATTATGCCAGACCAGCTAGATATACTGTCTCTATTATATTATGACAGACCAGCTAGATCTACTGCCTCTATTATATTATGACATACCAGCTAGATCTAATGTCTATATTATATTTTGACAGACCAGCTAGAACTTCTGTCTCAATTCTATTATGAAAGACCAGCTAGATCTACTGTCTCTATTATATTATGACAGACCAACTAGATCTACTGTATCTATTATATTATGACACACCAGCTAGATATACTGTCTCTATTATATTATGAAAGAGAAGCTAGATCTACTGTATCTATTATAGTATGACAGACCAGCTACATCTACTGTCTCTTTTATGTTATAACAGACAAGCTAGAGCATGTATTTATTATATTATGACAGACCAGCTAGATCTACTGTCTCTATTATGTTATGACAGACCAACTAGATCTACTGTCTCTATTATAATAGGACAGACCAGCTAGATATACTGTCTCAATTATATTATGAAATACCACCTAGATTTACTGTATCTATCATATTACGACAGATCAGCTAGATCTACTGTCTTTATTATTTTATGACAGACCAGCTACATCTACTGTCTCTTTTATATTATAACAGACAAGCTAGAGCATGTATTTATTATATTATGACAGACCAGCTAGATCTACTGTCTCTATTATGTTATGACAGACCAACTAGATCTACTGTCTCTATTATATTATGACAAACCAGCTAGATCTACTGTATCTATTATATTATGACACACCAGCTAGATCTACTGTCTCAATTATATTATGAAATACCACCTAGATTTACTGTATCTATCATATTACGACAGACCAGCTAGATCTACTGTCTTTATTATTTTATGACAGACCAGCTACATCTACTGTCTCTTTTATATTATAACAGACAAGCTAGAATATGTATTTATTATATTATGAATGACCAGCTAGATTTAGTGCCTCTTTTCTATTATGACAGACCAGCTAGATGTACTGTCTCTACTATATTATCACAGAACAGCTAGATCTACTGTTTCTATTATACTAAGAAAGACAAGCTAGATTTACTGTCTCTATGAAATTATGACAGACCAGCTAGAACTTCTGTCTCAATTATATTATGAATGACCAGCTAGATCTACTGTCTCTATTGTATCATGACAGACGAGCTAGATCTACTGTCTCTATTATATTATGACAGACCAGCTAGATCTAATGTCTATATTATATTTTGACAGACCAGCTAAACTTTTGTCTCAATTATGTTATGAAAGACCAGCTAGATCTACTGTCTCTATTGTATCATGACAGACGAGCTAGATTTACTGTCTCTATGAAATTATGACAGACCAGCTAGATCTACTGTCTCAATGATAGTATTGCAGACCAGCTAGATCTACTGTCTCAATTATAATATGGCAGACCAGCTAGATCTACTGTCTCTATTATGTTATGACAGACCAGCTAGATCTACTGTCTCTACTATAATAGGACAGACCAGCTAGATCTACTGTCTCTATCATATTATGCCAGACCAGATAGATCTAATGTCTATATTATATTTTGACAGACCAGCTAAACTTCTGTCTCAATTATGTTATGAAAGACCAGCTAGATCTACTGTCTCTATTGTATCATGACAGACGAGCTAGATCTACTGTCTCTATGATACTATGACAGACCAGCTAGATCTGCTGTATCTATTATATTATGACACACCAGCTAGATATACTGTCTCTATTATAATTTGACAGACCAGCTAGATCTACTGTCTTAATTATTTTATGACAGACCAGCTACATCTACTGTCTCTTTTATATTATAACAGACAAGCTAAAGCATGTCTTTATTATATTATTACAGACCAGCTAGATCTACTGTCTCTATTATATTATGACAGACCAGCTAGATCTACTGTATCTATTATATTATGACACACCAGCATAGATATACTGTCTCTATTATATTATGAAAGACAAGCTAGATCTACTGTATCTATTATATTATGACACACCAGCTACATATACTGTCTCTATTATATTATGACAGACAAGCTATATCTACTGCCTCTATTATATTATGACACACCAGCTAGATCTACTGTCTCTATGTCTCTATTATATTATGACAGACCACTAGATCTACTGTCTCTATTATATTAGGACAGACCAGCTAGATCTATTGTCTCTATTATATTTTGACAGACAAGCTAGATCTACTGTATATATTATATTATGACACACCAGCTAGATCTACTGTCTCAATTATATTATGAAATACCACCTAGATTTACTGTATCTATCATATTATGACAGACCAGCTAGATCTACTGTCTCTATGTCTCTATTATATTATGACACACCAGCTAGATCTACTGTCTCTATGTCTCTATTATATTATGACAGACCTGCTAGATCTACTGTCTTTATTATTTTATGACAGACCAGCTACATCTACTGTCTCTTTTATATTATAACAGACAAGCTAGAGCATGTATTTATTATATTATGACAGACCAGCTAGATCTACTGTCTCTATTATGTTATGACAGACCAACTAGATCTACTGTCTCTATTATATTATGACAAACCAGCTAGATCTACTGTATCTATTATATTATGACACACCAGCTAGATCTACTGTCTCAATTATATTATGAAATACCACCTAGATTTACTGTATCTATCATATTACGACAGACCAGCTAGATCTACTGTCTTTATTATTTTATGACAGACCAGCTACATCTACTGTCTCTTTTATATTATAACAGACAAGCTAGAATATGTATTTATTATATTATGAATGACCAGCTAGATTTAGTGCCTCTTTTCTATTATGACAGACCAGCTAGATGTACTGTCTCTACTATATTATCACAGAACAGCTAGATCTACTGTTTCTATTATACTAAGAAAGACCAGCTAGATTTACTGTCTCTATGAAATTATGACAGACCAGCTAGAACTTCTGTCTCAATTATATTATGAATGACCAGCTAGATCTACTGTCTCTATTGTATCATGACAGACGAGCTAGATCTACTGTCTCTATTATATTATGACAGACCAGCTAGATCTAATGTCTATATTATATTTTGACAGACCAGCTAAACTTTTGTCTCAATTATGTTATGAAAGACCAGCTAGATCTACTGTCTCTATTGTATCATGACAGACGAGCTAGATTTACTGTCTCTATGAAATTATGACAGACCAGCTAGATCTACTGTCTCAATGATAGTATTGCAGACCAGCTAGATCTACTGTCTCAATTATAATATGGCAGACCAGCTAGATCTACTGTCTCTATTATGTTATGACAGACCAGCTAGATCTACTGTCTCTACTATAATAGGACAGACCAGCTAGAACTACTGTCTCTATCATATTATGCCAGACCAGATAGATCTAATGTCTATATTATATTTTGACAGACCAGCTAAACTTCTGTCTCAATTATGTTATGAAAGACCAGCTAGATCTACTGTCTCTATTGTATCATGACAGACGAGCTAGATCTACTGTCTCTATGATACTATGACAGACCAGCTAGATCTGCTGTATCTATTATATTATGACACACCAGCTAGATATACTGTCTCTATTATAATTTGACAGACCAGCTAGATCTACTGTCTTAATTATTTTATGACAGACCAGCTACATCTACTGTCTCTTTTATATTATAACAGACAAGCTAAAGCATGTCTTTATTATATTATTACAGACCAGCTAGATCTACTGTCTCTATTATATTATGACAGACCAGCTAGATCTACTGTATCTATTATATTATGACACACCAGCATAGATATACTGTCTCTATTATATTATGAAAGACAAGCTAGATCTACTGTATCTATTATATTATGACACACCAGCTACATATACTGTCTCTATTATATTATGACAGACAAGCTATATCTACTGCCTCTATTATATTATGACACACCAGCTAGATCTACTGTCTCTATGTCTCTATTATATTATGACAGACCACTAGATCTACTGTCTCTATTATATTAGGACAGACCAGCTAGATCTATTGTCTCTATTATATTTTGACAGACAAGCTAGATCTACTGTATCTATTATATTATGACACACCAGCTAGATCTACTGTCTCAATTATATTATGAAATACCACCTAGATTTACTGTATCTATCATATTATGACAGACCAGCTAGATCTACTGCCTCTATTATATTATGACACACCAGCTAGATCTACTGTCTCTATGTCTCTATTATATTATGACAGACCTGCTAGATCTACTGTATCTATTATATTATGACACACCAGCTAGATATACTGTCTCTATTATATTAGGAAAGACCATCTAGATCTACTGTCTCTATTATGTTATGACAGACCAACTAGATCTACTGTCTCTATTATATTATGACAGACCAGCTAGATCTACTATCTCTATTATATTATGACAGACCAGCTAGATCTACTCTATCTATTATATTATGACACACCAGCTAGATATACTGTCTCTATTATATTATGAAAGACAAGCTAGATCTACTGTATCTATTATATTATGACACACCAGCTAGATATACTGTCTCTATTATATTATGACAGACCAGCTAGATCTACTGCCTCTATTATATTATGACACACCAGCTAGATCTACTGTCTCTATGTCTCTATTATATTATGACAGACCTGCTAGATCTACTGTCTCTATTATATTAGGACAGACCAGCTAGATCTACTGTCTCTATTATATTTTGACAGACCAGCTAGATCTACTGTATCTATTATATTATGACACACCAGCTAGATCTACTGTCTCAATTATATTATGAAATAGCACCTAGATTTACTGTATCTATCATATTACGACAGACCAGCTAGATCTACTGTCTCTATTGTATCATGACAGACGAGCTAGATCTACTGTCTATATGATATTATGACAGACCAGCTAGATCTACTGTATCTATTATATTATGACACACCAGCTAGATATACTGTCTATATGATATTATGACAGACCAGCTAGATCTACTGCCTCTATTATATTATGACACACCAGCTAGATCTACTGTCTCTATGTCTCTATTATATTATGACAGACCTGCTAGATCTACTGTCTCTATTATATTATGACAGACCAGCTAGATCTACTGTATCTATTATATTATGACACACCAGCTAGATATACTGTCTATATGATATTATGCCGGACCAGCTAGATCTACTGTATCTATTATATTATGACACACCAGCTAGATCTACTGTCTCAATTATATTATGAAATACCACCTAGATTTACTGTATCTATCATATTACGACAGATCAGCTAGATCTACTGTCTTTATTATTTTATGACAGACCAGCTACATCTACTGTCTCTTTTATATTATAACAGACAAGCTAGAGCATGTATTTATTATATTAGGACAGACCAGCTAGATCTACTGTCTCTATTATGTCATGACAGACCAACTAGATCTACTGTATCTATTATATTATGACACACCAGCTAGATATACTGTCTCTATTATATTAGGAAAGACCATCTAGATCTACTGTCTCTATTATGTTATGACAGACCAACTAGATCTACTGTCTCTATTATATTATGACAGACCAGCTAGATCTACTATCTCTATTATATTATGACAGACCAGCTAGATCTACTGTATCTATTATATTATGACACATCAGCTAGATATACTGTCTCTATTATATTATGAAAGACAAGCTAGATCTACTGTATCTATTATATTATGACACACCAGCTAGATATACTGTCTCTATTATATTATGACAGACCAGCTAGATCTACTGCCTCTATTATATTATGACACACCAGCTAGATCTACTGTCTCTATGTCTCTATTATATTATGACAGACCTGCTAGATCTACTATCTCTATTATATTATGACAGACCAGCTAGATCTACTGTATCTATTTTATTATGACACATCAGCTAGATATACTGTCTCTATTATATTATGAAAGACAAGCTAGATCTACTGTATCTATTATATTATGACACACCAGCTAGATATACTGTCTCTATTATATTATGACAGACCAGCTAGATCTACTGCCTCTATTATATTATGACACACCAGCTAGATCTACTGTCTCTATGTCTCTATTATATTATGACAGACCTGCTAGATCTACTGTCTCTATTATATTATGAATGACCAGCTAGATTTAGTGCCTCTTTTCTATTATGACAGACCAGCTAGATGTACTGTCTCTACTATATTATCACAGAACAGCTAGATCTACTGTTTCTATTATACTAAGAAAGACCAGCTAGATTTACTGTCTCTATGAAATTATGACAGACCAGCTAGAACTTCTGTCTCAATTATATTATGAATGACCAGCTAGATCTACTGTCTCTATTGTATCATGACAGACGAGCTAGATCTACTGTCTCTATTATATTATGACAGACCAGCTAGATCTAATGTCTATATTATATTTTGACAGACCAGCTAAACTTTTGTCTCAATTATGTTATGAAAGACCAGCTAGATCTACTGTCTCTATTGTATCATGACAGACGAGCTAGATTTACTGTCTCTATGAAATTATGACAGACCAGCTAGATCTACTGTCTCAATGATAGTATTGCAGACCAGCTAGATCTACTGTCTCAATTATAATATGGCAGACCAGCTAGATCTACTGTCTCTATTATGTTATGACAGACCAGCTAGATCTACTGTCTCTACTATAATAGGACAGACCAGCTAGATCTACTGTCTCTATCATATTATGCCAGACCAGCTCGATATACTGTCTCTGTTATATTATGACAGACCAGCTAGATCTACTGCCTCTATTATATTATGACATACCAGCTAGATCTACTGTCTCTATGTCATTATTATATTACGACAGACCAGCTAGATCTACTGTCTCTATTATAATTTGACAGACCAGCTAGATCTACTGTATCTATTATATTATGACAGACCAGCTAGATCTACTGTATCTATTATATTATGACACACAAGCTAGATCTACTGTCTCAATTATATTATGAAACACCACCTAGAATTACTATACTATATAACACTGCTATACTACTATAACAGACAAGCTAGAGCATGCATTTATTATATTATGACAGACCAGCTAGATTTACTGTATCTATCATATTACGACAGACCAGCTAGATCTACTGTCTTTATTATTTTATGACAGACCAGCTACATCTACTGTCTCTTTTATATTATAACCGACAAGCTAGAGCATGTATTTATTATATTATGACAGACCAGCTAGATCTACTGTCTCTATTATGTTATGACAGACCAACTAGATCTACTGTCTCTATTATAATAGGACAGACCAGCTAGATCTACTGTCTCTAAAATATTATGACAGACCAGCTAGATAATCTGTCTCTAAAATATTATGACAGACCAGCTAGATCTACTGCCACTATTATATTATGACATACCAGCTAGATCTACTGTCTCTATGTCATTATTATATTATGCCGGACCAGCTAGATCTGCTGTCTCAATTATATTATGGCAGACCAGCTAGATTTACTGTCTCTATTATAATATGACAGACCAGCTAGATCTAATGTCTATATTATATTTTGACAGACCAGCTAGAACTTCTGTCTCAATTATATTATGAAAGACCAGCTAGATCTACTGTCTCTATCGTATCATGACAGATGAGCTAGATCTACTGTCTCTATGATATTATGACACACCAGCTAGATCTACTGTATCTATTATATTATGACAGACCAGCTAGATCTATTGTATCTATTATATTGTGACACACAAGCTAGATCTACTGTCACAATTATATTATGAATGACCAGCTAGATTTACTGCCTCTTTTCTATGATGACAGACCAGCTAGATCTACTGTCTCTACTATATTATCACAGACCAGCTAGATCTACTGTTTCTATTATACTAAGAAAGACCAGCTAGATTTACTGTCTCTATGAAATTATGACAGAACAGCTAGAACTTCTGTCTCAATTATATTATGAATGACTAGCTAGATCTACTGTCTCTATTGTATCATGACAGACGAGCTAGATCTACTGTCTATATGATATTATGACAGATCAGCTAGATCTACTGCATCTATTATATTATGACACACCAGCTAGATCTACTGTATCTATAATATTATGACAGACCAGCTAGATCTACTGTATCTATTATATTATGACAGACCAACTAGATCTACTGTCTCTATTATAATAGGACAGATCAGCTAGATCTACTGTCTCTAAAATATTATGACAGACCAGCTAGATAATCTGTCTCTAAAATATTATGACAGACCAGCTAGATCTACTGCCACTATTATATTATGACATACCAGCTAGATCTACTGTCTCTATGTCATTATTATATTATGCCGGACCAGCTAGATCTGCTGTCTCAATTATATTATGGCAGACCAGCTAGATTTACTGTCTCTATTATAATATGACAGACCAGCTAGATCTAATGTCTATATTATATTTTGACAGACCAGCTAGAACTTCTGTCTCAATTATATTATGAATGACTAGCTAGATCTACTGTCTCTATTGTATCATGACAGACGAGCTAGATCTACTGTCTATATGATATTATGACAGACCAGCTAGATCTATTGTATCTATTATATTATGACACATCAGCTAGATATACTGTCTCTATTATATTATGAAAGACAAGCTAGATCTACTGTATCTATTATATTATGACACACCAGCTAGATATACTGTCTCTATTATATTATGACAGACCAGCTAGATCTACTGCCTCTATTATATTATGACACACCAGCTAGATCTACTGTCTCTATGTCTCTATTATATTATGACAGACCTGCTAGATCTACTGTATCTATCATATTACGACAGACCAGCTAGATCTACTGTCTTTATTATTTTATGACAGACCAGCTACATCTACTGTCTCTTTTATATTATAACAGACAAGCTAGAATATGTATTTATTATATTATGAATGACCAGCTAGATTTAGTGCCTCTTTTCTATTATGACAGACCAGCTAGATGTACTGTCTCTACTATATTATCACAGAACAGCTAGATCTACTGTTTCTATTATACTAAGAAAGACCAGCTAGATTTACTGTCTCTATGAAATTATGACAGACCAGCTAGAACTTCTGTCTCAATTATATTATGAATGACCAGCTAGATCTACTGTCTCTATTGTATCATGACAGACGAGCTAGATCTACTGTCTCTATTATATTATGACAGACCAGCTAGATCTAATGTCTATATTATATTTTGACAGACCAGCTAAACTTTTGTCTCAATTATGTTATGAAAGACCAGCTAGATCTACTGTCTCTATTGTATCATGACAGACGAGCTAGATTTACTGTCTCTATGAAATTATGACAGACCAGCTAGATCTACTGTCTCAATGATAGTATTGCAGACCAGCTAGATCTACTGTCTCAATTATAATATGGCAGACCAGCTAGATCTACTGTCTCTATTATGTTATGACAGACCAGCTAGATCTACTGTCTCTACTATAATAGGACAGACCAGCTAGATCTACTGTCTCTATCATATTATGCCAGACCAGCTCGATATACTGTCTCTGTTATATTATGACAGACCAGCTAGATCTACTGCCTCTATTATATTATGACATACCAGCTAGATCTACTGTCTCTATGTCATTATTATATTACGACAGACCAGCTAGATCTACTGTCTCTATTATAATTTGACAGACCAGCTAGATCTACTGTATCTATTATATTATGACAGACCAGCTAGATCTACTGTATCTATTATATTATGACACACAAGCTAGATCTACTGTCTCAATTATATTATGAAACACCACCTAGAATTACTATACTATATAACACTGCTATACTACTATAACAGACAAGCTAGAGCATGCATTTATTATATTATGACAGACCAGCTAGATTTACTGTATCTATCATATTACGACAGACCAGCTAGATCTACTGTCTTTATTATTTTATGACAGACCAGCTACATCTACTGTCTCTTTTATATTATAACCGACAAGCTAGAGCATGTATTTATTATATTATGACAGACCAGCTAGATCTACTGTCTCTATTATGTTATGACAGACCAACTAGATCTACTGTCTCTATTATAATAGGACAGACCAGCTAGATCTACTGTCTCTAAAATATTATGACAGACCAGCTAGATAATCTGTCTCTAAAATATTATGACAGACCAGCTAGATCTACTGCCACTATTATATTATGACATACCAGCTAGATCTACTGTCTCTATGTCATTATTATATTATGCCGGACCAGCTAGATCTGCTGTCTCAATTATATTATGGCAGACCAGCTAGATTTACTGTCTCTATTATAATATGACAGACCAGCTAGATCTAATGTCTATATTATATTTTGACAGACCAGCTAGAACTTCTGTCTCAATTATATTATGAAAGACCAGCTAGATCTACTGTCTCTATCGTATCATGACAGATGAGCTAGATCTACTGTCTCTATGATATTATGACACACCAGCTAGATCTACTGTATCTATTATATTATGACAGACCAGCTAGATCTACTGTATCTATTATATTATGACACACAAGCTAGATCTACTGTCACAATTATATTATGAATGACCAGCTAGATTTACTGCCTCTTTTCTATGATGACAGACCAGCTAGATCTACTGTCTCTACTATATTATCACAGACCAGCTAGATCTACTGTTTCTATTATACTAAGAAAGACCAGCTAGATTTACTGTCTCTATGAAATTATGACAGAACAGCTAGAACTTCTGTCTCAATTATATTATGAATGACTAGCTAGATCTACTGTCTCTATTGTATCATGACAGACGAGCTAGATCTACTGTCTATATGATATTATGACAGATCAGCTAGATCTACTGTATCTATTATATTATGACACACCAGCTAGATCTACTGTATCTATAATATTATGACAGACCAGCTAGATCTACTGTATCTATTATATTATGACAGACCAACTAGATCTACTGTCTCTATTATAATAGGACAGATCAGCTAGATCTACTGTCTCTAAAATATTATGACAGACCAGCTAGATAATCTGTCTCTAAAATATTATGACAGACCAGCTAGATCTACTGCCACTATTATATTATGACATACCAGCTAGATCTACTGTCTCTATTATAATATGACAGACCAGCTAGATCTAATGTCTATATTATATTTTGACAGACCAGCTAGAACTTCTGTCTCAATTATATTATGAATGACTAGCTAGATCTACTGTCTCTATTGTATCATGACAGACGAGCTAGATCTACTGTCTATATGATATTATGACAGACCAGCTAGATCTATTGTATCTATTATATTATGACACACCAGCTAGATATACTGTATCTATTATATTATGACACACAAGCTAGATCTACTGTCTCAATTATATTATGAAACACCACCTAGATTTACTATACTATATAACACTGCTATACTACTATAACAGACAAGCTAGAGCATGCATTTATTATATTATGACAGACCAGCTAGATTTACTGTATCTATCATATTACGACAGACCAGCTAGATCTACTGTCTTTATTATTTCATGACAGACCAGCTACATCTACTGTATCTTTTATATTATAACAGACAAGCTAGAGCATGTATTTATTATATTATGACAGACCAGCTAGATCTACTGTCTCAATAATATTATGGCAGACCAGCTAGAACTACTGTCAGAATTATATTATGAATGACCAGCTAGATTTACTGCCTCTTTTCTATTATGACAGACCAGCTAGATCTACTGTCTCTACTATATTATCACAGACCAGCTAGATCTACTGTTTCTATTATACTAAGAAAGACCAGCTAGATTTACTGTCTCTATGAAATTATGACAGACCAGCTAGAACATCTGTCTCAATTATATTATGAATGACCAGCTAGATCTACTGTCTCTATTGTATCATGACAGATGAGCTAGATCTACTGTCTATATGATATTATGACAGACGAGCTAGATCTACTGTCTATATGACATTATGACAGACCAGCTAGATCTATTGTATCTATTATATTATGACACACTGGCTAGATATACTGTCTCTATTATATTATGACAGACCAGCTAGATCTACTGTCTCTACTATATTATGACAGACCAGCTAGATCTACTGTATCTATTATATTATGACACACAAGCTAGATCTACTGTCTCAATTATATTATGAAACACCACCTAGATTTAATATACTATATAACACTACTATACTACTATAACAGACAAGCTAGAGCAAGCATTTATTATATTATGACAGACCAGCTAGATTTACTGTCTCTATGAAATTATGACAGACCAGCTAGATCTACTGCCTCTTTTATATAATGAGAGACGAGCTAGGTCTCCTGTCTCAATTATATTATGCCAGACCAGCTAGATCTACTGTCTCTATTATGTTATGACAGACCAGCTAGATCTACTGTCTCTATTATAATAGGACAGACCAGCTAGATCTACTGTCTCTATCATATTATGACATACCAGCTAGATCTACTGTCTCTATGTCAATATTATATTATACCAGACCAGCTAGATCTGCTGTCTCAATTATATTATGGCAGACCAGCTAGATTTACTGTCTCTATTATAATATGACAGACCAGCTAGATCTAATGTCTATATTATATTTTGACAGACCAGCTAGAACTTCTGTCTCAATTATATTATGAAAGACCAGCTAGATTTCCTGACTCTATGAAATTATGACAGACCAGCTAGATCTACTGTCTCAAGTATTTTATGACAGACCTTCTAGATCTACTGCATCTTTTATATTATGACAGACCAGCTAGATCTACTGTCTCTGTGAAATTATGACAGACCAGCTAGATCTACTGCCTCTTTTACAATATGAAAGACCAGCTATATCTACTGTCTCAATTATATTATTGCAGACAAGCTAGATCTACTGTCTCAATTATATTATGACAGACAAGCTAGAGCATGTCTTTATTATATTATGAATGACCAGCTAGATTTACTGCCTCTTTTCTAGTATGACAGACCAGCTGGAACTACTGTCTCAATTATATTATGGAAGACCAGCTAGATCTACAGCCTAAATTATATTATGACAGACCAGCTAGATCTACGATCTCTATTATATTATGACAGACCAGCTAGATCTACTGTCTCTATTATAGTAAGAAAGACTAGCTAGATTTACTGTCTCTGTGAAATTATGACAGACCAGCTAGATCTACGGTCTCAATTATATTATTGCAGACCAGCTAGATCTACTGTCTCAATTATATTATGACAGACCAGCTAGTACTACAGTCTCAATTATATTACGAAATACCAGCTAGATCTACTGCCTCTTTTATATTATGACAGACCAGCTAGATCTACTGTCTCTATTATATTATGACAGACCAGCTAGATCTACTGTATCTATTATATTATGACAAACCAGCTAGATCTACTGTCTCAATTATATTATGAAATACCACCTAGATTTACTATATATATCATATTACGAAATACCAGCTAGATCTACTGTCTTAATTATTTTATGACAGACCAGCTACATCTACTGTCTCTTTTATATTATAACAGACAAGCTAGAGCATGTCTTTATTATATTATGAATGACCAGCTAGATTTACTGCCTTTTTTCTAGTATGACAGACCAGCTAGAACTACTGTCTCAATTATATTATGGAAGACCAGCTAGATCTACAGCCTAAATAATATTATGACAGACCAGCTAGATCTACGGTCTCTATTATATTATGACAGACCAGCTAGATCTACTGTCTCTATTATGCTAAGAAAGACCAGCTAGATTTACTGTCTCTATGAAATTATGACAGACCAGCTAGATCAACTATCTCAATTATATTATTGCAGACCAGCTAGATCTTTTGTCTCAATTATATTATGAAAGACCAGCTTGAACTACTGTCTCTATTATATTATGACAGACCAGCTAGATCTACTGTCTCAATTATATTATGACAGACCAGCTTGAACTACTGTCTCAATTATATTACGAAAGACCAGCTAGATTTACTGTCTCTAACCCTAACCCTAACCCAACCCTAACCCTAATCTAGCTAGTCTGTCATAAAATAAGTGAGACAGTAGATCTAGCTGGTCTGTCATATTATAAAAGAGACAGTAGTTCTAGCTGTTCTATCGTAATATAATTGAGACAGTAGATCTAGCTGGTCTGCCTTAATATAATTGAGAGAGTAGATCTAGCTGGTCTGCCATAATATAATTGAGAAAGTAAATCTAGCTGGTTTGTCAAAATGTTAAACAGGTTTTAGATGTAGCTGGTCTGTCATGAAATAATTGAGACAGTAGATCTAGCTGTTCTTTCGTAGTTCAATAGAGACAGTAAATCTAGCTGGTCTTTCGTAGTAGAATTGAGACTGTAGTTCTAGCTGGTCCGCCATAATATAATTGAGACAGTAGATCTTGCTTGGCTTTAATAATATAAAATAGGCAGTAGATCAAGCTGGTCTGTCATAATATAAGAGAAGCAGTTGATCTAGATAGTCTGTCAAAAAATAATTGAGACAGTAGATCTAGCTGGTCTCTCATAGTTTAAAAGAGAAAGTAGTTCTAGCTGGCCTGTCATAATATAACAGAGGCAGTAGATGTAGCTGGTCTGTCATAAAATAATAGAGACAGTAGTTCTACCTGGTCTATCGTAATATAATTCAGACAGTAGATCTAGCTGGTCTGCCATATGAAAAGTGAATTAGTAGATCTAGCTGGTCTGCCAAAATATAATTGAGAAAGTAGATCTTGCTGGTCTGTCATAATATAAAAGAGGCAGTAGATGTAGCTGGCCTGCCATAATATAATAGAGACAGTAGATGTTGCTGGTCTGTCATAAAATGATAGAGACAGTACATCTAGCTTGTCTTTGATAATATAATTGAGACAGCAGATCAGGCTGGTCTTTCATAATATAAAATAGGCAGTAGATCTAACTGGTCTATAATAATATACAGTGGGGCAAAAAAAGTATTTAGTCAGCCACCAATTGTACAAGTTCTCCCACTTAAAAAGATGAGAGAGGCCTGTAATTTGCATCATAGGGACACTTCAACTATGACAGACAAAATGAGAAAGAAAATTCAGAAAATCACATTGTAGGATTTTTAATGAATTTATTTGCAAATTATGGTGGAAAACAATTATTTGTTCAATAACAAAAGTTTCTCAATACTTTGTTATATTCCCTTTGTTGGCAATGACAGTGGTCAAACATTTTCTGTCTTCACAAGGTTTTCACACACTGTTGCTGGTATTTTGGCCCATTCCTCCATGCAGATCTCCTCTGGAGCAGTGATGTTTTGGGGCTGTTGCTGGGCAACACGGACTTTCAACTCCCTCCAAAGATTTTCTATGGGGTTGAGATTTGGATAATGGCTAGGCCACTCCAGGACCTTGAAATGCTTCTTACGAAGCCACTCCTTCGTTGCCCGGGCGGTGTGTTTGGGATCATTGTCATGCTGAAAGACCCAGCCACATTTCATCTTCAATGCCCTTGCTGATGGAAGGAGGTTTTCACTCAAAATCTCACAATACATGGCCCCATTCATTATTTCCTTTACACGGATCAGTCGTTCTGGTCCCTTTGCAGAAAAACAGCCCCAAAGCATGATGTTTCCACCCCCATGCTTCACACTAGGTATGGTGATGTTTGGATGCAACTCAGCATTATTTGTCCTCCAAACACGACGAGTTGAGTTTTTACCAAAAAGTTATATTTTGGTTTTACCTGACCATATGACATTCTCCCAATCTTCTTCTGGATCATCCAAATGCTCTCTAGCAAACTTCAGACGGGCCTGGACATGTACTGGCTTAAGCAGGGGGACACGTCTGGCACTGCAGGATTTGAGTCCCTGGCGGCGTAGTGTGTTACTGATGGTAGGCTTTGTTACTTTCGTCCCAGCTCTCTGCAGGTCATTCACTAGGTCCCCCCGTGTGGTTCTGGGATTTTTGCTCACCGTTCTTGTGATCATTTTGACCCCACAGGGTGAGATCTTGCGTGGAGCCCCAGATCAAGGGAGATTATCAGTGGTCTTGTATGTCTTCCATTTCCTAATATTTGACAGTTGATTTCTTCAAACCAAGCTGCTTACCTATTGCAGATTCAGTCTTCCCAGCCTGGTGTAAGTCTACAATTTGGTTTCTGGTGTCCTTTGACATCTCTTTGGTCTTGGCCATAGTGGAGTTTGACTGTTTGAGGTTGTGGACAGGTGTCTTTTATACTGATAACAAGTTCAAACAGGTGCCATTAATACAGGTAACAAGTGACAGAGGAGCCTCTTAAAGAAGAAGTTACAGGTCTGTGAGAAATCTTGCTTGTTTGTAGGTGACCAAATACTTATTCTGTTCTATTGTAATATAAAATAGGCAGTAGATGAAGCTGGTCTGTCATGATATATTAAAGAATAGATGTAGCTGGTCTATCATAAATAATTGAGACAGTCGATGTAGCTGGTCTGTCATAATATGAGACAGTAGTTCTAGCTCTTCTGTCATAATATAATTGAGACAGTATTTCTAGCTGGTCTTTCATAATATAAAAGAGGTAGTAGATGAAGCTGGTCTGTCATGATATATTAAAGAATAGATGTAGCTGGTCTATCATAAATAACTGAGACAGTCGATGTAGCTGGTCTGTCATAATATAATAGAGACAGTAGTTCTAGCTTGTCTGTCATAATACAATTAAGACAGTAGATCTAGCTGGTCAGTCATAATATTACAGAGGCAATAGATCTAGCTGGTCTGTCATAATATAATAGAGACAAAATATGTAGCTGGTCTGTCATAAAATAATTGAAACAGTAAATCTAGCTGGTCTGTCATAATATAATAGAGGCAGTAGATCCAGCTGGTCTGTCTTAATATAATCTAGACAGTAGTTCTAGCTTGTTTGTCATAATATAATTGAAACAGTAGATCTAGCTGGTCTGTCATAATATAAAAGAGGCTGTAGTTCTAGCTGGCCTGTCATAATATAAACGAGGCTGTAGTTCTAGCTGGCCTGTCATAATGTAGAGACAGTAGATGTCGCTGATCTGTCGTAATGTGATAGAGACAGTACATCTAGCTGGTCTTGTCAGAGTCGTGTGGCAGGGAAGTCTGGCGCAGGAGAGTCAAATGGAGTGTGAAAGGAGTCTTTTAATAAATATCCACTTCACATACTCCAAACACTAAATATGTACATACATATATAAACGAACATGGGTACGAGGACCCGACGCGCACCTATACAACAAAAATAACAGTTGACATAAATCAATCTCTGACAAAGACATGAGTGGAAACAGAGGGTTAAATACACAACAGGTAATGAATGGGATTGAAAACAGGTGTGTGGGAAGACAAGACAAAACCAATGGAAAATGAAAAATGGATCAATGATGGCTATAAGGCCGGTGACGTCGACCGCCGAGCATCGCCCGAACAAGGAGATGCGACAGTACCCCCCCTGACGCGCGTCTCCATCGCGAGTCGACATTGGCCTCGGGGACGACCCGGAGGGCGAGGTGCAGGGCGATCCGAATGGAGACGGTGGAATTCTGATAACATGGAAGGATCTAACACTTCCTCCACTGGAACCCAGCATCTCTCCTCTGGCCCGTACACCTCCCAGTCCACGAGGTACTGAAGGCCCCTCTCCCGACGTCTCGAATCCAAAATGGATCGAACAGAGTACGCCGGGACCCCCTCGATGTCTAGAAGAGGAGGAGGAACATCATGCACTTCAGCCTCCTGGAGCAGCCACCACCGGCCTGAGGAGAGACACATGGAACGAGGGGTTAATGCGTAATTAGTAGGCAGTTGTAACCTATAACATACCTCGTTCACTCTCCTCAGGACTTTAAACGGCCCCACAAACCGCGGACCCAGCTTCCGGCAGAGCAGGCGGAGGGCAGGTTTCGGGTCGAGAGCCAGACACTGTCCCCTGGTGCGAACACCGGGGCCTCACTGCGGCGACGGTCTGCGCCAATTTTCTGGCGCCTTATGGTACGCTGAAGGTGGACGTGGGCTGCCTCCCAGGTTTCTTCAGCGCGCCGAAACCAATTGTCCACCGCAGGAGCCTCTGACTCTGATGCCAAGGAGCCAGGACCGGCTGATACCCTAATACACAAAGGAGTGGAGTGGTGGAGGAGTGACGTAGCGAGTTCTGGGCCATCTCTTCCCAGGGCACGAACTTTGCCCACTCCCCCGGCCGATCCTGGCAATAAGACCGTAAAAACTTACCCGCATCCTGGTTAACTCTCTCCACCTGCCCATTACTCTCGGGGTGAAAACCTGAGTTAATACTAACCGAGATCCCCAGACGTTCCATGAACGCCTTCCAGACCCTTGATGTGAACTGGGGACCCCGATCAGACACTATATCCTCAGGCACCCCATAGTGCCGGAAAATGTGTGTAAACAGGGCCTCTGCAGTTTGTAAGGCCGCTGGGAGACCGGGCAAAGGGAGGAGACGACAGGACTTCGAAAACCGATCCACAACGACCAGGATCGTGGTGTAACCCTGTGAAGGTGGAAGATCAGTCAAAAAATCCACCGACAGGTGCGACCATGGTCGTTGAGGAACGGGTAAAGGTTGTAGCTTACCTCTGGGTAGGTGTCTAGGACCCTTGCACTGGGTGCACACCGAGCAGGAGGAAACATAAATCCTCACGCCCTTAGCATAAGTGGGCCACCAATACCTCCCATCAAGACAGCGCATCATCCAACCTATCCCAGGATGACCTGAGGAGGGTGACGTGTGAGCCCAATAGATCCTCATCGGTCGCGGACAGCAGACGGAACGTACAGACGACCAGCTGGACACTCAGAGGTAGAGGACTCTGCACGTGACGCCCTCTCAATGTCTGCGTCCAGCTCCCACACTACTGGTGCCACCAAACACGAAGCTGGGAGTATGGGAGTGGGATCCATGGACCGCTCCTCTGTGTCATACAGCCGAGACAATGCGTCTGCCTTAACGTTCTGGGAGCCTGGTCTGTAAGAAAGAGTAAACACAAAACGAGTGAAAAACATGGCCCACCTTGCCTGGCTAGGATTCAGTCTCTTTGCCTGCCGGATGTACTCCAGATTGCGGTGGCCAGTCCAGATGAGAAAAGGGTGTTTAGCCCCCTCAAGCCAATGCCTCCACGCCTTCAAGGCTTTTACGACAGCTAACAGCTCCCGGCCCCCCACATCATAGTTTCTCTCCGCTGGGCTGAGCTTCTTCGAAAAGAAAGCACAGGGGCGAAGCTTCAGTGACGTCCCCAAACGCTGAGAGAGCACTGCTCCTATCCCAGCTTCGGATGCGTCCACCTCCACCATGAATGGCAAAGAGGGATCCGGATGAGCCAACACAGGCACCGAGGTTAACAGAGTCTTCAGGTGTCCTAAAGCCCTGTTCGCCTCAGCCGACCACTGCAAGCGCACCGGGCCCCCCTTTAGCAGTGAGGTAATGGGAGCAGCAACTTGACCAAAACCCCGGATAAACTTCCGGTAGTAATCGGCAAACCCTAAAAAACACTGCACCTCCTTTACCGTTGTTGGAGTCAGCCAATTACGCACAGCTGCAATGCGGTCACTCTCCATCTCCACTCCTGAAGTGGAAATCCGATGCCCTAGGAAGGAGCGTGCCCTGTGCACTGACTCAATAACCGTATTTATCAGAGGTAGCGGGTAACTATATTTCACTGTGATTTTATTTAGACCTTGATAATCAATTTCACGGGCGTAAACCGCCAACCTTCTTTTTCACAAAAAGAAACTCAAAGAGAGCCAGAGACTCTGGGTTCGCGCCCAGGCTCTGTCGCAACCGGCCACGACCGAGAGGTCCGTGGGGCGACGCACAATTGGCCCAGCGTCGTCCGGGTTATGGAGGGCTTGGCCGGTAGGGACATCCTTGTCTCATCACGCACCAGCGACTCCTGTGGCGGGCCAGGCGCAGTGCACGCTAACCAAGGTTGCCAGGTGCACGGTGTTTCCTCCGACACATTGGTGCGGCTGACTTCCGGGTTGGATGGGCTCTGTGTTAAGAAGCAGTGCGGCTTGGTTGGGTTGTGTATGGGAGGACGTATAACTATCAACCTTCGTCTCTCCCGAGCCCGTACGGGTGTTGTAGCGATGAGACAAGATAGTAGCTACTAAAAAATTGGATACCACGAAATGGGGGTAAAAAGGGGGTAAAAATTCAACAACAAAAAAATTAATGGATGGCTGAATGTACCCCTGACGCAGGGATTCAGAGACATGGGCGGCAGGGTAGCCTAGTGGTTAGAGCGTTGGACTAGTAACCGGAAGGTTGCGAGTTCAAACCCCTGAGCTGACAAGGTACAAATCTGTCGTTCTGCCCCTGAACAGGCAGTTAACCCACTGTTCCCAGGCCGTCATTGAAAATAAGAATTTGTTCTTAACTGACTTGCCTGGTTAAATAAAGGTAAAAAAAAAAAAAAAAAAAAACATATATCTCCATAGCCACCGTCTCCGCTTGCGACAGGGGATACACGTGACTCCTGGGAAATGCAGCGTCTACCAGGAGATCTATCGCACAATCCCCCCATCGATGGGGTGGTAATTGAGTCGCCTTCTTTTTACAGAAGGCGAGAGCCAAATCGGCATATTCGGGGGGAATGAGCACGGTGGAGACCTGGTCTGGACTTTCCACCGTAGTAGCACCAACGGAAACACCTAAACACCTACCTGAGCACTCTCGCGACCACCCCGTGAGATCCCTCTGTGGCCAAGAAACAGTGGGGTTATGAAAAGCTAACCAGGGTAGGCTTTACACCACAGAATACGTAGGAGAATCAATAAGGAAAAGACTAATCTTCTCCTTGTTCCCCTCCTGCGTTATCATACACAAAGGTGCGGTGACCTCCCTGATAAACCCTGACCCTAATGGTTGACTATCTAAGGCATGAATAGGGAAAGGCATATCCACAGAAACAATAGGGATCCCTAAACTATGAGCTTAACTTTTATTAATGAAATTCCCAGCCGCGCCTAAATCTACTAGCGCCTTATACTGGGTATGCAGGGAAAAATCAGGAAAAGTGACAGAGACAAACATTAGTGCAACAGAGGGCTCTGGATGAGAATGGTGCCTGCTCACCTGGGGTGATGCCAGAGTGTCCTGCCTGCCTTCTCTATTCCCAGAGGAACCAACCCGGCACCGACCAGCAGTGTGCCCTCTGCGACCATAGATGGTGCTCGAGTGGAAACTCCCTCCGGTCTCCCTGCTTACCATCCCTCCCAATTCCATAGGTTCGGGAGAGAGGGTGCGGGAGGATGGAACAACCAGACCCCGATCTAGACGTCCACGAGTAGCCAGCATGTTGTCCAGCCTGATGGACATGTCCACCAGCTGGTCAAAGGTGAGGGTGGTGTCTCTACAGGCCAGCTCCCGACGGACGTCCTCGCGCAGAGTACAACGGTAATGGTCGATCAGGGCCCTGTCGCTCCATCCAGCGCCGGTAGCCAGGGTCCTAAACTCCAGAGCAAACTCCTGTGCACTCCTCGTCTCCTGTCTCAGATGATAGAGGCGCTCACCCGCCGCTCTGCCTTCGGTGGGTGGTCGAATACTATGGCGGGTGAACTCCTCAAAATGGTCGAGCCATATCCTCCTCTCTACACACAGCACTGGCCCACTCCAGGGCTTTTTCCGGTGAGGCATGAGATGAGGGCGCAACACTTCTCACGGTTCGATGGTACTGGGGAGACCGTGGCCAGATACGAGTTCAGTTTAAGAAGAAAACCCTGGCAGCCGGCAGTATTTCTGTTGTATCCCGTGGGTAGGAATAAATGGATCGTAGTACGTCAGGAGGGGAGAAAACATCCCGGTTGTGGTGGTGGAGTCGCTGGAGAAACTCCCTGTCTCTCCCAGCGGTCCACATTCTGGAAAATGCGATCCAAGGCGGCGCTCAGACAGTCAATCTCCTCCACTTGTTCCCGGACACGTTCCTCCACCTCCATGAGCGTAGTGTCCTCTCCTGCTGACTTAATAATTTTGGTCAGAGATTCTGTCAGAGTCTTGTGTATAGGTGGCAGGGAAGTCAGGCGCAGAGGAGAGTGAAACGGAGTGTAAATGGAGTCTTTTAATAAATATGTACATACATACAGTATATAAATGAACATGGGTAAGAGGACCCGACACGCACCTATACAACAAAAATAACACGACATAAAACAATCTCTGACAAAGACATAAGGGGAAACAGAGGGTTAAAGCATGAGGGGAAACAGAGGACCTCGGCGTAACTCTGGACCCTGATCTCTCTTTTGAAGAACATATCAAGACTGTTTCAAGGACAGCTTTTTTCCATCGACGTAACACTGCAAAAATCTGAAACTTTCCGTCCAAAAATGATGCAGAAAAATGTATCCATGCTTTTGTCACTTTTAGGTTAGACTACTGCAATGATGTACTTTCCGGCTATCCGGATAAAGCACTAAATAAACTTCAGTTAGTGCTAAATACGGCTGCTAGAATCCTGACTAGAACCAAAAAATTGGATCATATTACTCCAGTGCTAGCCTCCCAACACTGGCTTCCTGTCAAGGCAAGGGCTGATTTCAAGGTTTTACTGCTAACCTACAAAGCATTACATGGGCTTGCTCCTACCTATCTCTCTGATTTGGTCCTGCCGTGCATACCTGCACGTACGCTACGGTCACAAGACACAGGCCTCCTAATTGTCCCTAGAATTTCTAAGCAAACAGCTGGAGGCAGGGCATTCTCTTATAGAGCTCCATTTTTATGGAATGGTCTGCCTACCCATGTGAAAGACGCAAACTCGGTCTCAACCTATAAGTCTTTACTGAAGACTCATCTCTTCAGTGGGTCATATGATTGAGTGTAGTCTGGCCCAGGAGTGTGAAGGTGAACGGACCACCCTTGTTGTCTCTGCCTGGCCGGTTCCCCTCTTTCCACTGGGATTCTCTGCCTCTAACCATATTACAGGGGCTGAGTCACTGGCTTACTAGGGCTCTTTCATACCGTCCCTAGGAGGGGTGCGCCACTTGAGTGAGTCACTGATGTGATCTTCCTGTCTGGGTTGCCCCCCCTTTGGGTTGTGCCGTGGCGGAGATCTTTGTGGGCTATACTCGGCCTTGTCTCAGGATGGTAAGTTGGTGGTTGAAGATATCCCTCTAGTGGTGTTGGGGCTGTGCTTTGGCAAAGTGGGTGGGGTTATATCCTTCCTGTTTGGCCCTGTCCGTGGGTGTCATCGGATGGGGCCACAGTGTCTCCTGACCCCTCCTGCCTCCAGTATTTATGCTGCAGTAGTTTATGTGTCGGGGGGCTAGGGTCAGTTTGTTATATCTGGAGTAATTCTCCTGTCCTATCCGGTGTCCTGTGTGAATTTAAGTGTGCTCTCTAATTCTCTCTTTCTTTCTCTCTCTCAGAGGACCTGAGCCCTAGGACCATACCTCAGGACTACCTGACATGATGACTCCTTGCTGTCCCCAGTCCACCTGGCCGTGCTGCTGCTCCAGTTTCAACTGCTCTGCCTGTGATTATTATTATTATTTGACCATTCTGGTCATTTATGAACATTTGAACATCTTGGCCATGTTCTGTTATAATCTCCACCCGGCACAGCCAGAAGAGGACTGGCCACCCCACATAGCCTGGTTCCTCTCTCTTCCTAGGTTTTGGCCTTTCTAGGGAGTTTTTCCTAGCCACCGTGCTTCTACACCTGCATGTTTGCTGTTTGGGGTTTTAGGCTGGGTTTCTGTACAGCACTTTGAGATATCAGCTGATGTACGAAGGGCTATATAAATACATTTTATTTTATTTGAATTATAGAAATCTGAGAAAGGGCTGTTTCTGCCTCGCCCGTTCCAGACGCGGTTAGGCCCAGCCGATTGAAATTCAGGAGATATAAGCCAGCGATATAAATCTCTCTCACGAGTAGACCAAGGCGCATGAGGGCCCTCGGAGTGTGGTGTCAGGAAAATAACCTCACACTCAACGTCAACAAAACTAAGGAGATGATTGTGGACTTCAGGAAACAGCAGAGGGAACACCCCCCTATCCACATCGATGGAACAGTAGTGGAGAGGGTAGCAAGTTTTAAGTTCCTCGGCATACACATCACAGACAAACTGAATTGGTCCACTCACACAGACAGCATCGTGAAGAAGGCGCAGCAGCGCCTCTTCAACCTCAGGAGGCTGAAGAAATTTGGCTTGTCACCAAAAGCACTCACAAACTTCTACAGATGCACAATCGAGAGCATCCTGGCGGGCTGTATCACCGCCTGGTATGGCAACTGCACCGCCCTCAACCGTAAGGCTCTCCAGAGGGTAGTGAGGTCTGCACAACGCATCACCGGGGGCAAACTACCTGCCCTCCAGGACACCTACACCACCCGATGTCACAGGAAGGCCATAAAGATCATCAAGGACATCAACCACCCGAGCCACTGCCTGTTCACCCCGCTATCATCCAGAAGGCGAGGTCAGTACAGGTGCATCAAAGCTGGGACCGAGAGACTGAAAAACAGCTTCTATCTCAAGGCCATCAGACTGTTAAACAGCCACCACTAACACTGAGTGGCTGCTGCCAACACACTGACACTGACTCAACTCCAGCCACTTTAATAATGGGAATTGATGGGAAATGATGTAAATATATCACTAGCCACTTTAAACAATGCTACCTTATATAATGTTACTTACCCTACATTATTCATCTCATATGCATACGTATATACTGTACTCTATATCATCGACTGTATCCTTATGTAATACATGTATCACTAGCCACTTTAAACTATGCCACTTTGTTTACATACTCATCTCATTTGTACATACTGTACTCGATACCATCAACTGTATCTTGCCTATGCTGCTCTGTACCATCACTCATTCATATATCCTTATGTACATATTCTTTATCCCCTTACACTGTGTACAAGACAGTAGTTTTGGAATTGTTAGTTAGATTACTTGTTATTACTGCATTGTCGGAACTAGAAGCACAAGCATTTCGCTACACTCGCATTAACATCTGCTAACCATGTGTATGTGACAAATAAAATTTGATTTGATTTGATTTGATACGTATGCATATGAGATGAATAATGTAGGGTAAGTAACAGGCCACAGTGCCTTCTCCACCGACCACACTGTCCCCCCCTAATGCTAGCTGCAATGCAGTCATTCACGGGGGGTATCTGTCAAATGCACCCCTTGGGGAAAATAAGTTTAAGAAACACTTGGTGCAGAATCCGATCCAAGGAGATATTACGATATCTCGACACATTCCATCAGCCAATCTGATTGACCATTCTTGTCATGATTTTGAGCCAGCTGTCTATGTGAATGAGCAACTTCCCTCCTCCTTGCAGTCATGCAATACGGTTGTTGAGATGAACTTCTCTTGCCCTTCGAACACTTCCGCAAACACTGCGGCAGTCTCAGCAAGAAAAATATTGATGCACAGACTATACTATGCTTCCGATGATACACCTTCCGCTTTGTGGGGGACTGTCAACCCTTACAATGACACTACTGGTGTCAGTCCAGCAACTGACCTGATGACTCCCACTGGTGAAACACTTTGCAATAACACAGACCGATATCCTCGTCTCAGTTCACAGGTACTGAAGAGGTTGCCACACGCGGACGCAGTGGTGTCTGACATGCCTCGACAGCCACTGAGGGTGTTGAAGCACAAACACCAGGAGATTTGGTTGAAAGGTTACAGCCACTCTCATAATAACGCGGCCACTGACAACTCGTACATAGGGTCCAAACTTTTTGTTTGCGCCTCGGATACCAACACCACCTGCTGGTGGGGGGATCCCGAGACACAAAGGGGGGAATAGTGGCCCAGACCCATGATGAGCCTTATCGAGGCCGGTGGGGGGGTCGAGACTACGGACAACACTGTACGAGGCCGCCAGAGCATGAATCAAATCTAGTTGTAAACTCCCCTTTGAGAACTGAGGAGCCAACATGTCCCTAGATGGGGATTATCTTAGAACACATCTAAGATAGTACTGAGGTGTACCACACTGGTCGTAAAGGAAGTCCAGTAGACTTGTCCACCTCCAAAACAAATGGCAACAATACATTCACTACAAGACAACTAGTAAAATGCTCTAATCATGTATTCCTGTAGGATAACATTTCAGAATAAATCGGTAGGACAACTGGACCCCTTGAGTACCAGTACCAATACCACAGTCAATCCAGCAACACTCAGTCAGAGGATTAGTAACCTCACAAGTTAAATTGCTTTTGATAACAGCGACTGAGTCTCGGTCACTCAGAGTGCAACACGGGGAAGGGAATCTCCATTGCACTCTTTCAATGGTTACACACGCCACTAATAAATAGAACCCTCCATTTAGGAGAAAAGTTATTAGAAGTCAGGAACCACAATCACACCACGTACTACTGGTCTAATACTTAGAGTACTTCCGTCATGAGGTTAGCTCCTCTGTGGATAACATAGCTATGAAGTATACTTCTTCATACCTACCGCCACTACAATAGTGGAAGACAGTGACTGGTAGTAAAACCACTACAGACTCCCTCAACACCAATTCTGACTGACCTCCAGGCACTGACCTAAAAATTACCTGACTACGTCAGACTCATTCTGAACAAGTTGTAATCTGCCAGGATACTTGGTTTCCTTCCCTTGACGTGTGCGCTTGTGTAAGCATAAACGCACATGCACAACGGAACATCCAATTAGGATTTATGCTAGGATCACTTAAGGGTCCGAGCAAAATACCAGCCTTAGTAAAGTTTAACATTTATTTTGAGGCCTTTA
Organism: Oncorhynchus clarkii lewisi; assembly: GCF_045791955.1. Classification (NCBI taxonomy): domain Eukaryota; kingdom Metazoa; phylum Chordata; class Actinopteri; order Salmoniformes; family Salmonidae; genus Oncorhynchus; species Oncorhynchus clarkii. The sequence continues at coordinate 3,245 of NW_027258695.1, read as the reverse complement.
ACTCTACAGCTACAGCACTCACCAGTTTTCTTCTCAGAAGTCCATAGGTCATCCCTGTTGACTGCCCAAAACTAGTGCCTTACAGCTGTAGACTGTATCATATAGTTATCAACTTAGGATAGTACCCTAAGCAACACCCCGCAAATGAGGAAAGCCCTAGATATGACATTAGACAATGCCATAATAGGGTCATTTTGCCAAGACCATGGACGTAGTTAGAATAGTCCAATTAGATGATTAAGGTGGCATAACTATATTTTGTTTTGTTTATGCTTTCATTCATTTTGTTTCATTTTCTTTGGCACGTAGAAAGTGATAGAGCCATAAACAACTTCCACATACAACCATCAGTTAGTGCCACAACGCCGCTCATTTGGAAGGAAATGTAATGATATATTTCATGAGTGTGTGTGCTCCTTGAACCACCCATCCCGGATCCGGTATAATTGTCATCAGCAACGCTGAATAGCATAGCGCAACAGTCAAATAATATTACTAGAAAATATTAATATTCATGAAATCGATATAGCGAAACACAGCTTAGTCTTTTGTTATTCACCCTTATGTCTCATTTTGAAATTATGCTTTACAGCGAAAGCAATACAAGCGTTTGTGTAAGATTATCGTTCGCTCGACAAAACAATAAGTACACCTAGCATCAGGTAACTTGGTCACGAAAATCAGAAAATCAATCAAATTAATCGTTTACCTTTGATGATCATCGGATGTTTTCACTCACGAGACTCCCAGTTAGACAACAAATGTTCCTTTTGTTCCATAAAGATATTTTATATATCCAAATACCTTCGTTAGTTTGGTGTGTTACGCCCAGGAATCCACTGGAAAGAGCGGTCACGACAACGCAGACAAAAATTCCACAGAAACATGTCAAATGTTTTTTAGAATCAATCCTCAGGGTGTTTTTCAAATATCTATTCGATAATATATCAACCGGGACAGTTGGCTTTTCACTAGGACCGGGAGTAACAATGGCCGCCTTTCTCTTTTGCGCACAACTCACCCCCACCTGTCTGTTCACTTACTATTCACAGCTATTCCCTCCGCAAGGCTATCAAACAAGCTAAGCGCCAGTACAGAGACAAAGTAGAATCTCAATTCAACGGCTCAGACACAAGAGGCATGTGGCAGGGTCTACAGTCAATCACGGACTACAGGAAGAAACCCAGCCCAGTCACGGACCAGGATGTCTTGCTCCCAGGCAGACTAAATAACTTTTTTGCCCGCTTTGAGGACAATACAGTGCCACTGACACGGCCTGCAACGAAAACATGCTGTCTCTCCTTCACTGCAGCCGAGGTGAGTAAGACATTTAAACGTGTTAACCCTCGCAAGGCTGCAGGCCCAGATGGCATCCCCAGCCGCGCCCTCAGAGCATGCGCAGACCAGCTGGCCGGTGTGTTTACGGACATATTCAATCAATCCCTATACCAGTCTGCTGTTCCCACATGCTTCAAGAGGGCCACCATTGTTCCTGTTCCCAAGAAAGCTAAGGTAACTGAGCTAAATGACTACCGCCCCGTAGCACTCACATCCGTCATCATGAAGTGCTTTGAGAGACTAGTCAAGGACCATATCACCTCCACCCTACCTGACACCCTAGACCCACTCCAATTTGCTTACCGCCCAAATAGGTCCACAGACGATGCAATCTCAACCACACTGCACACTGCCCTAACCCATCTGGACAAGAGGAATACCTATGTGAGAATGCTGTTCATCGACTACAGCTCGGCATTCAACACCATAGTACCCTCCAAGCTCGTCATCAAGCTCGAGACCCTGGGTCTCGACCCCGCCCTGTGCAACTGGGTACTGGACTTCCTGACGGGCCGCCCCCAGGTGGTGAGGGTAGGCAACAACATCTCCTCCCCGCTGATCCTCAACACTGGGGCCCCACAAGGTTGCGTTCTGAGCCCTCTCCTGTACTCCCTGTTCACCCACGACTGCGTGGCCACGCACGCCTCCAACTCAATCATCAAGTTTGTGGACGACACAACAGTGGTAGGCTTGATTACCAACAACGATGAGACGGCCTACAGGGAGGAGGTGAGGGCCCTCGGAGTGTGGTGTCAGGAAAACAACCTCACACTCAACGTCAACAAAACTAAGGAGATGATTGTGGACTTCAGGAAACAGCAGAGGGAACACCCCCCTATCCACATCGATGGAACAGTAGTGGAGAGGGTAGCAAGTTTTAAGTTCCTCGGCATACACATCACAGACAAACTGAATTGGTCCACTCACACAGACAGCATCGTGAAGAAGGCGCAGCAGCGCCTCTTCAACCTCAGGAGGCTGAAGAAATTCGGCTTGTCACCAAAAGCACTCACAAACTTCTACAGATGCACAATCGAGAGCATCCTGGCGGGCTGTATCACCGCCTGGTATGGCAACTGCACCGCCCTCAACCGTAAGGCTCTCCAGAGGGTAGTGAGGTCTGCACAACGCATCACCGGGGGCAAACTACCTGCCCTCCAGGACACCTACACCACCCGATGTCACAGGAAGGCCATAAAGATCATCAAGGACATCAACCACCCGAGCCACTGCCTGTTCACCCCGCTATCATCCAGAAGGCGAGGTCAGTACAGGTGCATCAAAGCTGGGACCGAGAGACTGAAAAACAGCTTCTATCTCAAGGCCATCAGACTGTTAAACAGCCACCACTAACACTGAGTGGCTGCTGCCAACACACTGACACTGACTCAACTCCAGCCACTTTAATAATGGGAATTGATGGGAAATGATGTAAATATATCACTAGCCACTTTAAACAATGCTACCTTATATAATGTTACTTACCCTACATTATTCATCTCATATGCATACGTATATACTGTACTCTATATCATCGACTGTATCCTTATGTAATACATGTATCACTAGCCACTTTAAACTATGCCACTTTGTTTACATACTCATCTCATTTGTACATACTGTACTCGATACCATCAACTGTATCTTGCCTATGCTGCTCTGTACCATCACTCATTCATATATCCTTATGTACATATTCTTTATCCCCTTACACTGTGTACAAGACAGTAGTTTTGGAATGGTTAGTTAGATTACTTGTTATTACTGCATTGTCGGAACTAGAAGCACAAGCATTTCGCTACACTCGCAATAACATCTGCTAACCATGTGTATGTGACAAATAAAATTTGATTTGATTTGATTACACAATGTGGTCGTTCACGCTCATTATTCAAAATAAAAGCCTG